>NW_015150504.1:530476-541849 GCF_000732505.1 Cyprinodon variegatus
AATGAATACCGCCGAATCTGTCGATTCATCTTGTAGTGGTGCGTCAAATGCAAGATTCTCATCCAATTAGATTGAATTTGGTATTGATGACGTGAAAAATATTAACGGTAACTCCATTGAAATGATTCAACACTAAAGTAACGAGCCAATTTTTTTAAATGTAAGGAGTAGAAAGTACAGATATTTGTGTAAAAATTTAAGGAGTAGAAGTAAAAATTCGCCATAAAAATAAGTAGTAAAGTAAAGGAGTAAAGTAGTAAAGTAAAGGAAAAATATCAGAATCTACTTGAGTACAGTAACAAAGTATTTGTACTTTGTTACTTCCCATCTCTGCGTGTTGTACAAAACTACAGCTATATCTGCCAGTACTTAAAAAGCTCTGAAACAGCCACAACTACACAGACAGAGTAAGTGTTAAACCGATATATTGATCTCACGGAAATGGAGAGTAGTTTGGGTATTCAAGTACCAAATGGCAGCAACACTGGGGATGAGAGGTAGGGGAGTTTATGGTGGCAAAGCAGAGATGAAACAGATGAATTGATCAGATGGGACTTAAGGTAAAGATCCGGAGGTGAGTTCCAAAGGGAGTAGTAAGTCTAGCACTGAGATTAAGTGGCAGAGGCTGTGGACTGTTCAATACTAAGAACTTAAAAGGCATTGGACTTGACAAATGGAAAGCTTGTAATATTGAAAATGTAAGTAATTTTCTGTATGCTTAAATCTACATGCATTATTTTCTAACCTTTATGGAATAGGAAACAACTCAGAATAAATCAAAATCATCGCAGTTGTGTAATCATTCATTGGTTAGAATTGAATAGTTCAAATAAGTTATGAAAAGCTCAATATTTATGACACATGTGCCTATGATGGATGAAAATGTCTCCAATAATAAAAAGGTGCTTTGTGGAATTAAGATATTTTGTTGTTAAATAGTTCTGTAGACGGGAGTTGATAGGAAATTTGTTACAAGTCCTTGAACAATTATCCAAATGTTGAATTATAAATACCCAGTGGCAATGTAGCAGCCTCTACTCCAGAATGAAAGTTATATTAGCATACTGTTAGAAAACTCCTACGGGTGAGTCCCAGTGACCTTTTGCACAGTATGAACTTTAAATAACACCAAAAATAAAATACATATATTCTACAACACGGCTGTATGTCATAGTATTTTTAGACATGCCATGCGACCTTTCCATAGGTAACTTATTAGTATGCACTATACTAATCTAAATATTTGTTTGGTTATCTCTGTTTTTGATCATATAAAAAATTAAATTATTGCATTTCATTGCAAAATGACACTTTAGTAACACTTTAGGTTACTAAAGTGTGATGACATAGGAGAGCGTTGTATGGAAATACTATGTCTTCTCAATCAATGCCCTTTGTCAGCACAAGGTCCAAAGTATGAATATAAGAATTTAAGGAACTATGCACATTTGGAACAAAGCCAATTGATTGTTCGAAAGCAAAGGCTGAATTCAAGCAATCACCTTCCCAAGTTGCATGGATATTAAAATCCCCCACTCTAATGACCTTTTTAGTATTTAACACTAAATCAGATAGTAAGTCTGGGAAATTATCTAAAAATGGAGAGTTAGGACTTGTAAGATATACAAAGAGAATTGCTTTTTTGTTTGACCCTTTTGTGAGGAAATTAAATGTTTGAAAGACTTATAAAAACTTGGGTGCGAGCCAAAAGAACTGACAAAGTCTTCTGGATAGGTGTTGAAACTTCATCCAAAAAACTGAACGAAAGTCCTTTTGCCTTTCAATTTAAGCTTGGTTTGTGGTTGCCATGACCTAGATGACTTAGAATTTACACAGGCATGTTCAAAAGAATTTCATCAATTAACTGGCTTTGGTCAAACCAATGAGTCAGACTGAAAGTTTTTTACTACTCCTTCTCCTTGCCCAGAATTTTTAGAGATATAAAAATGAAAATATTTTGAGGGAGTTGTCTCATTTATGTTGACATAGACCTCTTGGTGCATCCAGCTTTCTGCAAGACAACATAAATCAATTTGTCATAGATAATCTCATTAACCAACTAACTTTTTGAAGAGCGACATCTTATGTCAAATAAACAGCATTTAACCATTTTAACTTTTTTTTAAGTGCTTTTAATTTAAATTAGACTACCATGATTTACTCCTTTGGAATATTTTGAACAGAACTGGAAAATTTGCTTGCTAAGAGTTGGTAAAGGTAAATGTATAAAGAATGAGATATGATCACTTTAAGAAAAAGAAAAAAAGAAAGTTTTTACTTAATGCACATACTACTGGGAATTTCTAGTTTTTTAAAGACTTATATGAACCAAATTCAAAAACTACAGTCTTAAAAATGAACTAAAAGTACCAAGTACAATATCAGTCTCTGTACTCATGGTCAAAGTTTATGACCTGCCATGTTAAATCATATCCAAACAAAATGTTAAGAGACCTGCAGCTCATTTTGCCCATTCAATGGAGGTGTTATTGTTATTTCCAGCCATTGATAGCAAGGCAGCTGACTGTCCAAATGGATCTTCTGTAAGCCATGAAAATAACAATGGCTGAATGGGAGAATGGGGGTGAACATGTCTGTGGCGCCAGTGGTGCACAGCGCTTGTGTTAATACAACACTTGTAGAGAACACTTTGTGCCGCTGTTGCAGAAGGTATGAATGGCTTTATAAATGTTTGAATGGGCTGTCAGAATTATGAGATGTGGCATTGCACCATTTGTGATGTATAGAGGAAGAAATATGATGTGATAACCAAGAACAGAGCTATCTGTGCTGTGGCATTGAGCTGAGGAGAAAATCTGATCTTAAAATGTGAATTTGTTAGGAATAGATGCTTTTATTCCACCCTCAGATAAAGCATCTCATTTTGTAGATGTCACACAGTGTGATCAGTAGAGACCTCACTGTGGTAGTTCAACCCAGATATTCTTTTTAAATATCATATCTTTCTAGACTGCACTTGCAAGGATCAATGTACCTCCTCCTAAGCAAACATTTGCGTTGATGTATAAAATTGTTCTCATTCAAAGTGGACTCCTTAGAGAAACCTGTGTGATTTTCCAAGTTGCAAAAGTTGCTGTGGCCTGTGTTCAGTTCATAAAATATCACAGCATCTTTAAGATGTGCCTTTCCATGTACTTACTGTTACCAGTTAATTTCTCTAAGTGCTCAAGAAAACATATCCCTATGGTATAGAGGGAATAATTAAAGACATATGAATTCCTTTTCAATTTTTGATTCTTCACAAGGATGATCTGTTACATTTTCTATGACATACAAATAAAACATACATACTTTTAAAATTAATTTAAACTGCAAGATTTCCTTTTGTATTAGTTTCTGTATGTGCAAATTTGGGATTTACGTAAATAAAACAATAAAAGGGAAAACAGTGCAATAAATGCAGCAGGAAAATGTAATCTTAAGGCACTTTACAGTTCACAGTCAAATTGATTCAAAGTTTTCTATCTAAGGAAAATCAGTTGATTGTGTTGTCTTGTTGACTGGAAGGCAATACTGTCATGGTTTTACCCAAATGGTCTTACCCAATAGTCTGACCCAAAATGCAGAAGACAAAACAGAGAGACCACGGAAGAATTTAACAGGTTTTATTGAAGAGATAAGGCTCGGTGCTGAGTTGCCCTGAACTCAGCTCAACCGGAACTGGAAGGTGAAGGGAAGACAAACGATTAGTTCAGGCTCAGTGGGAAATTTCATTGTGGATATGGTGAAGAGGATCTGACAGTTGACTCATGTTTCCAGAGAAGTTGTACGATCTTTGACTCCAATCTGTGTGCTGTTTTCCAGTGTTATTCTGATTCGGTGGAGGGTGGAACAGGATTTACCCAGAACTCGAATGGTTGTTGGTGAACGGAGAAACTGACTGCCACTCAGATTTCCTGTGGTACTTGAACGGGTCGTAATGGAGATGATTCCCTTGCTCAGAGAGTTAACTCAACATCCTCTTCAAGGAAGAAGGATCCAAACATCCAGTTTGAATCCCCAGCTCGGTTTGAGACTCTGTTGACTCCTTCAGGGAGAGAAGGTCCGTATAGGTCCAGTTTGCAGGATGACTTCCTGCCGAGAGACAAAGACAAAAACGAAGTTAAAACTCAGGAACTCAGTCTTACTCAGCAAAAACTCAGCTTGGCTAGAGTACCCCAAACTGGCAAACACTCTGGCATCGAGGTAGTGTCAATCAGCAGCTTAAGAGCACTCCGTTAACGAGGTAACCATCACCAGGTGTGTGAGGAGGAGGACCAGAACCAGGCGCCTCCTGCTGGTGGAAGGGAGAACAACACAAAAAGACAAACACACAGACTGGAGTCCTGACAAATACACCTCACACTAAGCATGCTTGTAGCAACAGTGGAGAGGAAAAACTCCCTTTTAACAGGAAGAAACAGCCAGCAGAACCAGGATCAGTGTGAGCGGCCATCTGCTGAGGCCGACTGGGGTTCAAGGAGACAGAAGCAGAGATACAAAAGGCAACTGTAAAAGGCAGCCCCGTCCAGGAAAAACACATCCAGGCAGACGAGCTCTTAGCCAGCTCCCATATCAGAGGATGAAAAAAGCACATCCAGCCAGTCACAGTCAGAGAAACAGGACTACACTGAAAAACAGGCAGATCTTGAACATCTATAATCAAAGGTGTTGATGGCAGCAGCACAGCTGATAATTCTCTCCAGGATGGTGTCACAGCCAAACAGGAACAGACGAGGCGAAGCTACTATATGAACCAAGACTATTTTACTAAATAATTATGTTGTATTTACCTCTTTGGATATGCATAGTGAATTGGTTGATTAATTTACAATTGCTCTAAATTTATTAAAAGCTAATTCGACGTTACAAATTTGCCAGGACAAACTTTGGTTCTCAACCATAGAATTCATGCCAAACTGTTATATCATTGCATCCTTTTATTGATTATGGTTTGAAACCCTTTTTATTTCTTCTTCCTTGTGTACATAGTAATTTGGTTTAGTTTCCCTAGACAAGGGTTTTTAGGTGAAACATGTTTGACAAGGAGTTTAATGTTTTTTCTCAATAAATGCTTATATTTTGAGTACAAGCAGTTGTGAATGTATTTCATGTTTGCAGAGTTAATTGTTTATCATGATTTGAGTTCACATTGATTCACATTTCTATGTATTATCCTAACAAACAGCCAGTTTGGCGTGTGCTCACAGAACAACATATGACAGTCTAAATATTATTTGTTTAGTACCATATTTGTACAGATTTAAACATTATCAGAAGAAGCAAGACATGAAGAGTATCACTTCTAGATCAAAGGCTTAAATCAGGTTCAGGTGGCAAATTGTCAGACTAACTTCCTACACTAAATCAACACTGTGATAAGCATCATGTGGTGATACATGAAAATATATTAAGAGGCCGCAGTATGCAGTTAGGTGTAATAGGCTCTTTTATTTATGCATATTCCTTACTTTTAAAAAACAATATGTCTTCTAGCAATAAAATTCTATTTTTTCTCTCATTAAATATGTTTATATAAAAACTGATTCCACAAGAGGTCTTCCAAAACATAGTGTGATATGTATTAAAGATGACAGGGTTATTGTGTCAGGCATGACCTTAATAATGTGCAAAATACGAATGTCCAATGCCTCTGTACTCCTGAGGCTTTAGGTGCAAGTTAATTGGATGTCTATGCCTTTGGACAACTGATTTATTTTCCTTAAGATAATTCTTCATCTGCAGTGTAACTCTGTTAATGTGTGGCCTGAAAGCTGACATGACTTAATCTCGTGAGTCACCATGTCCAGCCTGACCATTCAAAGCAGCTCTATCTCTTCAAAAGCCACGAGCCCCAAACATGCTCTTCAATCCATCCCACAGAGTAGACCTAGAGTAGAATCTGGGCTCTCGTGCAAACTGATTTAAATCAGGTATGTGACAGCAGTCCATCTATGTATGCTATGAATATAAATGCTGTAGTATCAAGCTGCTTACATAACAGATTATAGAAACAACAGCTTTGTTTTGGGAGTTTATAATTAATTTTTGATTTCCATGAATATTATTTCATTTTTGTTGAACCATATTTCTGTGTATACCAGTGCATATCCAAATTTAAATGAAAGTTAAATTATGTTTATGACACAGTTTGAAAAACACAGTTTGAATAAAAAAATATTAAAATAGAATCCAGAACAAAATCGTATTGTTTCATAATAAAGGTTGAACAATCTGGAAAATAACTCTCCTTCAGGGTTTGCCTGTTTATTGGCTAACTATGCCCTACTGGTAATGAATCCTCTGTATGTTCCGTCAATACCTATTGGTTTGTTTAATTTATTTATTTGTATTTGTTACAGCCAGCACATAAAACATGATTGCTTTAATATACCAGTTTATGACAACTGCACAATAAAAATAATATGTTAAATTTACTTCATTCATTAGAGGTCATTGGTTGCTCTCTTCTACTGCACTCACTTTATGTAAACAAAGCTCAATCTATTTTTCTCTAAAGCTTATTGATCAATTGCAACTTAAGTGTCATGTTTGAGAAGATACTTACCGTAAGTTCACAGGGTAAGATCCTGCAACCTATGAATTATTGTTTCCTTAGCCTGTAAGCTATTTAGTGTGTGCTTTGTCTTTGGCTTTTATTAACTTTGAAACTGGGATTAGGGATACATTTTATTGCTAAAGGTATTTGCTCACCCATCCAAATTATTAGAATCAAGTGTTCCAATCACTTCTATAGCCATAGGTGCATAAAATAAGCACTTAGACCTGTAGACTGTAGACTGTACAAACGTGTGAGAGAGTGGGTCACTCTCAGGCATTCAGTGAGTACCACCATGGGACTGTGATAGGATGCCACCCGTGCAACATCCAGTAGTGAAATTTCATCGCTTCTAAATATTCAATGCTCAACTGTCATATGTATCATTAGAAAACTGAAAGTTCTAGAAAATTCTTGGAAACAGGAATAATTGTGGAGGATTTGAAGCAGGCTGGCACATGACATGTCGCCAATGTTGAAAATGTCTGTGAACACTGGAGAAAGTTGATCAGCACAGTGCTTCAAGGTGTTTGTGTTGTAATTAATTTGTGATCTGTCTAAGCCCTTTCCAGACTGACGCTGAGTCGTTGGCTGAGGACTGGTTTTGCAGCTTCTCAGAATGCAGTCGTTTAGCATCTTTCACAGCCGCCCTGAACTTGTATTTTACGTCTTTTAATCTGCATTTGTATTCACTAATGAAGGCTTCTTTATTCAACTCTTTCTTATCCAACCTTAACTTTCTCAGTTTGGCTGTGAACCAGGGTTTGTCCTTATCTTAACTCACCTTGGTTTTTGAAGAAACACAGCATTCCTCAAAGAAATTGATGTATGATGTCACAGCCTCATGTCACAGTTTGAATTTCTTTTGCACCATTTGTTTTAGATCAACAGTAGCAATTTTAGCAACTGTAGCAACTTTGGTCTTGTTTTCAAAAGCCCAAAGTTACAATTCACAAATAGTTTTGCAACAATAGTTCTTGACCATTTGGAATAAAACTGACAATGTAAGTTTCACGGTCTTGGTTCTATTAAGTTTTCTTTGAGTTTTCAGTTTCACATTGATTCATGTTTTTCTTTGTTTTCTAGTTTTAATGGTTAATTCTTATTTTGTTGTGTTTTCTGGATGTGTTTGAGTTCTTCAGTTTTTCTTTGTTGCCTTCTGTTGCCCACTTTGTTGGTCCCCTTTTCCCTGGCTCCTTTCTAGAAGCCTCTGTTCACACTTGCTCCCAATCAACTTATTAGTCAAGGTCAAAAACTGCAATGACTCACGCAGACAAGGTAAGAAATAGTAAAAGTATAAACTAGTGGGGACTATGATTGGATAACTAATCAACTTATTTTACACTTGGCAACTTTAATGCTTCACCAGATCATTAAGTCTACACAGCTTGTTGCATTATTTTTATTTATTTTTCCAAATCAATTGCTGTGATTTGTGGTCACTTTGGTGGTACTGAAATCTGTCCAAATATGATTACATTTTCAAAATTAAGAAACCATCTTGTGCTAAATTTTGGGTTGCTGATAGTTGTATTAAACCAATCAAGAATACCAATAATAACAGAATAAAGAATAGAAAAGAAAGGCGATTTCCAACCCACTTAGATAAAAATACAATCAGCTGGTTAGTATGAAAAAAACAAAAAGTTTCATCATAATGTCTGGCCAGTGCATTAGGTTTTTGACATTAAAGTGGTGCTTGGGGAACCCAACCCCAATCAATTTCTCCAAGTCAGTGACATAGAAGGCAATTGCTTAAGTGTTAGATAGTCTGATTGGAGTCCCTGGTGACTGCTTCTGTCAGTAATGAGATATAATAAGTGCAACCTTGGGAGACTTCTATTCACGTTTTGCCTGGCGAGACAAGAGTTGCTGTGGAATTTCAAGTCTAATTGGAAATACTTTTCTATCTTATAAAGGATCTGGCAACAGTAAGTGCTCTTGCTGTGTGGGACACAATGAAGCACAACAAAACTATTTAAAACAATACTAGGATTTCATACATTTTCTTACTTCAGTGAAGCAAAGAAAAAAAACAGATGTTATTAGACAAGTTATTAACATAAAAAAAAAAGCAAAACCAGCATGAGGATAAAAGGGGATCTATAAAAACACATCTTGCGAAAGTGTACTTAAATCTTGAAAGTTTTTTTTATGTTGGAAATTTAGTGTATTACATTTATTGGAACAATGTTACATTTAAAAAATACTTTGAAGTCAAACACAATCTTTCACTGAAGTAGCATTTTCTAACTCTACACTTTCTTTCTGTCGACCTATATCTATCCATCAGCAATGGAGGAAAGACCTGTTTTTACAAAAAACTCCAAATAAACATGAATATGGCACACGGTCTTGCAATGATAAGTAATGCGCTTTTCATAGCCTGTCAACATGTTACTTCATCTAGTGAAAGAATTGGAAGGTATCATCATCACTCTTTGATATAAATGTGAATATTATGTGCTTTATGCACTAAGCCTCTTATTTTGAAGTAAGAACACAAACAAAAGTTGGACTCAGAGTCAGCTGATAATGTGTGTGTATTTGCTCATTTGACAACACTCAATTCAATTATCAATAAAGATGTCATCTTTAAATCTCTTCAACCATCATTTTGATTACCCGGTCCAAATTCAAGGAGGGATGTTTCACAGATATTGTAAAAAAAGAAGGAAACATCTTTAAGCTTTGACAGAATTTATTTTAGTCATGTTTAACAAAATAATTGATATAACCACAATTTGCAGAGGAGGTCTTTGTCTTAGGTCTGCTGTGGGATCAGTAAAAATGGTGCAAAACAAAATGTTTTCCAATTCATATAAAAATCCTACACCCAGCCAGGAGTTGCCTCTTCCAAAGTCTTAAGATCTTTCACACCACAGCATTATATATACCATATATGGTGATGCTAGACCTTCTGTGGTCATCATAGATCATCTTAGCCTTCAGCTTTAGTAGTCACTTTACCTGACATACACAGAAAGTGAAAATACTCATAGAATCAGTAGTAACTTAAAAGAGAAAATAAAATAAAAATAAATTTATCTTCCACAAAACATTGTTTTGTAATACTTTGCTAAAAACGATCCTAAGGTTCTATTGGAAACTATTAACTCCCTGTTGTCCCCCAATGTCATGGCTGCCCCTGTACTTTGTAAAATAGACTGTAATGACATTTGTAATTTCTTTACTGAAAAGATCATGGATATAAAGGATAAAATCTCACCACCTTCTTGTTCTACTCCAGTGAGCGATTCCCCCCCTAAACTTCTTTTTTTTTGGCCAAAATCTTAGAAAAGGTGGTATCTAAACAACTCATATCTTTTGTGGAGGTAAATAAGATGTATGATGCTTTACAATATGGTTTCTGGAGACTCTACTCCATTGAAACAGCCCTGCTTAAAGTTTAAAATGACATCTGACGTCTGCTGACTCACGTAAATGTACTGCCCTAGTTCTGCTAGACCTGTCCTCAGCCTTTGACACAGTTAAGCACCACACCTTGATAAACAGCCTGAATGATTTGGTTGGGATCACTGGACCTGTGTTAGAGTGGTTCTCATACCTGACCAACAGGAGCTTTTCTGTGCATGTAAATCATATAACGTCTGACCCTGCTAAACTAGTTTGTGAACTACCTCAGGGTTGTGTTCTAGGGCCTATTTTGTTCCTGATCTATGTGCTCCCTTTAGGTAGAAATATCCAGCAGTTTCAGAACGTCTCATATCACATGTTTGCAGACAATGTTCAGCTCTACTGCTCTTTCTCTACATCTGAGGCCCACAAATTAAACTCTCTGATTGAATTTTAGTCCCAGTTAAAGAAGTAGTTGAGTGACAATAGCCTACAACCGAACTCAGGAAAATCTGGGAGACTCATTATTGTTCCAGACCTCTGTCTGGCATTAAGCAGCACTTAGGCAACTTAAACCAGGTGACAAAACACACTTTGAGAAACCTTAGTGTTTTATTTGATAAGGCAATATTTCTGTAACAGCACACAAAATAATTAATAAAAAATAGTTTCTTTCAACTATGTAACATCGCAATACTCAGAAATTTAGTTTCTGAAAATGACTTTGATAGGCTCATCCATGCATTTGTGTCATTACTTTTGGACAACTGCAATAGCCTGTTCACTTGTCTGAATAAAAAGGACTAGCTCAATTGCAGGTAGTGCAAAATTCTACAACAAGAATCGTGAAACATACAACCAGAAGAGCCCACTAACTGCTGTCCTTAAAACAATACACTGGCTTTCCATTGAATACAGCATAAACTTTAAAAATTCTGGTCCTAACCTTTAGAGCCCTGCACAGACAGGCTCCCTTTTGCAGTGCAACTTGATTCAGCTTTACTTTTCTGCTCATAGTCTGAGATTTGCTGAAAATAACTTAATGGTCCCTCAAACCGGATTTATGCTAGAGGTGATTGATCCTTCTAAGCTGTCGCACCAGACTGTGGAATGCTTTACTATATGGTGCTGCTTTGGATTTTATGTCTCATATTATAGGCTACAGATCTTTATGACACTTGTCTGAGAAAGGTGCTATATAAATAAATGCTACTTAGTTACTTATAAATTACTGTTTGCTACCCAGAAGGTTAAACTAGTAGCATCCCGTGTTTCCTAATAGTCCTATGGTTTGTACCTTTTTAATCCATTACCTACACATTTAGTTGGCTGTCAATATTCATCCATTCCTCAGTGTGGACTAGAGACTGACACTGGAGTGGATTTTCACTCCTGTCCCGTCCCACTCCCACAGAAAAAAATGGTGTCCCGTCCCGATCCCGGGCCAGAGTAGAAAT
>NW_015150504.1:542006-550862 GCF_000732505.1 Cyprinodon variegatus
CGCATGCTTATTGTTTTTGAGGGCGGGTGAAAAACTCAGAGCGGAAGTTACTATTGGTTTGCTCCCGCTCCCGTCTGCTCCCATTAATGTTTAATCCTGTACCGTCCCAATCCCGTGATCGTTACTAATACTGACTCCCATCCCATGGGAATCCCACGGGAATCCCGTGACCCGTGGGATTCCCGAAAAAATGTCAGTCTCTAGTGTGGACCATGTTTCTAAGTCTATGCTCTTGTTTACCTCGCCTCACATCTACACATCTGTTTCTTTGTATATCCAACACTACTCTTTCATTAAATCATCAAACCCATTATGCTTCTTCCTAGCAGCTGTGCTCACTCTGAACACCAGAACATGACATAAATTCATACTTTAAGGAGAGACTGGGTTGTAACGGGAGTCATTGCAAAGTTTTTTTTAATAACAAAACAACAATTTATACTCTGTTTATGTGCCCTCTTTTTGGAGTAGTGAACACATAATAAAATTAACTAAAAACATAAAGGTACAGCAGAATTTACTAACAAAGACTTAGACTAAATAAGTCTAAACAACAAAGTTACAGAGGAATTTACTAACAAAGGGGGTGTAATGAGGCTTTGGGAAAAGGGATTCATTGCAACGTTTTTTATTACCAGATCAGTGTTATTTCCTTCTTGATTTATGTGCTCCCCTTTTGGAAAAACAGACACATAATGTAGAGAAGCTGGATTTTAAAAAGTTATGCCCAAATTTATTCATAAAGCCATTCTCTCTACATCATTTCCTCATCTTCATGAGAGAATCAAAGCTGACGTAATGAGACTGGGTTGAAACAGGATTCCGTTCAATGTCTTTTTTATTTTCAGATAAGCATTATTTCATACTTTATTTATGTGTCTTGTTTTAAAAATAACTGACACATAAAGTAAAATGCTGTAAATAGAATGATTAAAACGAGAGCAGATTACTTCTAAGGAAATGTCAAACTGTCTCTCAGAACAGAGGTTCCAGTATTCAAGGCAAGACAGGCAGTGGAATAACTCAAAAGCGTTTAATTAAAATCGGATCTGCAGATCTGCAGTAGCTAGAGCAGGAAACTCTACAGGAGAGAAACACAGGTTAGTGACCACAAAAAATCTGACAGAGAATGATAAGAAACGCACAAGTCACTAAACTGGTTTAAGAGTTCAGTCCGTGCCCAGGAAACAAGGTAGGATCCAGCCGATGGGCTAACAACAAGATGCAGCAGGTGCCGTCCGGAGTGTCCCAGATGCTGCAGCCCCAGTGAACAAGCAGGATTCTGAAGACAGGTCAGGCAAACATATCAGAAAAGGAACAGGCAGGCTCAGAAGTCCAGGAGTCCGAAGAAAGGTCAGGCAAACAGATCAAAACAGTAGCAGGTAGGCTCAGATGTCCAGGAGTCTGAAGAAAGGTCAGGCAAACAGATCAGCACAGGAACAGGCAGGCTCATAGGTTTTGGGCAGACTATGAAATCAGAAACACTAAGGTAACTCTAGCCCACTCTCCCAACTAGCTTGAGAGAAACACTCTGTGTTTCAGCCATTTTTATAAATGGATCCAAATGCAAATATGTTAGCTGGGGCTGGTACTGGGTCCGTTGGGCTTAAAAGGTTTAGAAATCTGCAAACTACTGTAGCTCTGGAGAGTGTGGCAGACATCTAGTAAGTATTTTCTCTCCAAAATCTACAGTGTCCCTTTTTTATTAAAAAAAGTACCTTACAGAAATATACACACCATGCTTGTAGAATCACCCCTTGTTTTGAAATGTACTTGATCTACTTTAAGTTTCCCAGTCTGACCTAAATTAAAGCTTTTTCTGTCATCTCCTGAAAATAGACTTGGGCCCAGTCCACACCAAAGATCAAGGTATCTTTTCAGATTCGGCTTAGGAATAAATTGCTTCCCCCCGCCAATGAAAATAATGTAGTATATAAGCCCATAGGCCTGGCCCTTTGGTGGTGCATAAAACTAGCACAGAAATTACACCAAATCTAAGTACAAAAATAGTGGACATGCGAAGAAGGCTCATGTGATGTAAACAAAATAACTGTTTAGCAAAGAGGTGCATGCAGGTTACAGAGAGGGATAGATTTACAACATTGTGAAAAGAATGTCATGGCTTACATGAAACCGGCATGTTGATCATTTATCCAATTGGATGCACAGCCTAAAGCATCAATTACTTTTGTGGGTACACATTTCTCTGATAGATGACGGAGGGAGGCAGTCCTTCATGCACCAGTGCAACAGATTCAATGGAATTTACAGCATTGACTAGACTGACTTCTTTTTTGGACAGTAAGGGGGATGCTCTGAAGAAGAAGCCTTTATGAGAAGCTTGTCTGGTTTTAGCTCAAATGTGCACACAATCTCACCCATTCTGCAATTCCTGCTACTGACCAGTGCTGGTTCACTGAGTAACTTGCAGAAATTATGATTCTAATAAATAACAATCATTTATTTTGCCCTAAGCAGTAACATTAGTTTATATTAACAGACAAAAAAGCACACAGTAGCATACAAATTATTAATCTGTCCATGGTCTATGCCTGCTGGTCCTCAAAGTTTTGATGGGACACTAGCACCGTTTTCCAGCAGTCATTGGAAGAGAGGCAATGTATTTTCCAAATACAATAACTTATCCGCCATAAATGACATTAATACTTTCACAAGTGTACTTTTTTTTTACTGTTTTGTCACACCAAAAGCAAAATATTTTAATTTTGTTTTTCAGAATGAGCATTATTGGTTTTGCCCTAATCAAAGAAATGTAGTATTATTTTAATAATTAATATACTGTTTTTAATAAAAAAAAAAAAACACTGCCTTAGATACATTTAGCTGTGAAATCAAAACACTATTGAGGATTGACAACTTTTTCTAGCATGACTTTAAAGTTTTAGTAACCAGAGCAGATGTGTTAACAGTGTTTTATTCAAGCTGGATGACACACTGTTCATATATCAGCTTGTTAATGAAGGTTTGAAACAATGTCTCTATAATTTTCAGAGTTATCCTCCACTTTTTAAGAAAAACGTTTGGATGTCTAGGTTATGGGTTAACCAAGTAAACAAAAAGATAAATGAGCAGTTATTCCTCAACCAATTAATACTTGCAGAAAAACAAAGCCAGCAATACAGTAACTAACAAGGAATGTGGTGATCAAATGGAGTCAGCTGGTGATCATAACACTGTGCAATAAGTGCATAAATTTAAAGACATTCAACCATTACCTCTGAGTAAGAAGTGTAACACCACTTCTTTTAAACAGCTTGCATTTCGCACATGAGTGCTTGTTTAGCTTGCCCTGTGTTATAGAAGCAATCTGTTCTTTGAAGAGAAGCATTATAAGCTAAAGCTATAGTGTCTTAGGGAAGCTGTTCACAACCTGTGCACTTTTTTACCTCATACCACATCAACTCCACAAACCTTAATGTATTCCTTGTTTTTTGTGATAATCAAAAATAAGTTTAGTTTTGACACAGAAGAAACATATATATTTTTCTAAAGTTTTTACCAAAAAAGTTTTGGTACTTACCGTATTTAAGTACCTGTATTTACTCTGCATCAGACTTAACTCTGATTCTCCTTTGAACATGCTATGTTGTAAAATCCATATTCAAAGCTTTATACACTATTAGACATTTTGTATACACAAGTGTAAACAGCTCACTGGACAATCTCATTTTTCAAAGTGCAGTCTTGACAAGTCAAGCACCAGCAAATAAAAAACACTGTGATATTAAGTCACTATATCTAGTTATGGATTATGCATCATTCATGTTTTCTTGGCAGCAGTGATGTTAGGCAGATCTGGATAGGATCTTAGCATCCAAATGGGATTTTTACCCTGGTGGAAGAGGATCTGATGCTGGAGCATTAGGAGCCTGTTGCCTGGGCTTCACCCCATCAGTTGTTGTTGAGCTGCTACTACTGCCTCCAGCTCCTGAAGCACTCACTTCTCCTGGCTCAGGGGAGGAAGAGGACAATGACGACTATGCTGTGAGGGTTTATAGCCCCCTGGGATGAAGAGGCTGATGTGATTGAAGCAGCAGTGGTGCCATCTACAGGTTAAACAGCAACAGACGATGCTGGAGAAGGTTTGGAAGCTGGAGGGGGGCGGGAGGAGCCAGCTGGGGATGTTTCAGTATTTGGCAGGGAAGCATCTAGAGTGCTCTCTTAATTTTCACCTGCAGAGGGCTGTGCTCCCTTCTAGATGCTGAAGATTGCCTGGGAACAGTCTCAGAGGAATTTTCATTCACGCCGAGCTCTTTGTTTCTATCGGTGTGGTATATCATTTGCCCCTCCAGGCTGATAGCATTGTCTAGTATTGCTAGATCCAGCCAAGACTCCGTCAGAATGATGACGCAGTAGTTACATATCTCCTTTTTTGAAGAGAATTCCAGTTAGAGATTATCCATTTTGTTTTCCAACAAGCGGACGTTGGAGAGCATGATTGATGGAAACGGTGGTCTGTGAGGATCTCTCTTTAGCGTCGCAGTTAGCCCCCTCTGCAGCCTCACTCTCTCCGTCTTGTGCATCTCTTCCTCCGTCCGTTATTTTCCATTTTTGTCTTGTCCACAAGACAATAGAAACTCTTTCAGGTTTGACAATTATGCAACTTCTTACTTGCAGATATTGCCTATAGATTGTAACTGCATTTTTTAAAAATGGTTTAGAGAAACTCAGAGAAGTTTCTATAATTTTTTAATGAATTTTTTTTCCAGTGGCCTCTAACAGTTTTCTAATCTTATAACGTGTTTAAATTTACTTACAAATTTAGTAGCACACTAAACTGAATTTCTGACCTATTCAATCCTATATTCATACTGAGCGCAACCATCTGATTTATTAAGCCTTACTATTACTTTGTCTACATATTTATATGTTTTCTTAATAATGTGAGGATCATTTAATGTATGCAGGATATTGTCTGTATTTCTTAAATCAATGTAATAAATATAAGGGAAAGGTAGTTAACGTAACCTACCATTTCCTTTGTGGGTTCATTGGCATTAGATATGTAGGGGATGCCATGTAACATTTAGACCCAGAGTAGAATTATCCTTTATCCCTTCTTTATCCTCTTCGAACTCTGTTTTCTAATCATGTTGCATTCCCTCAACCTTAGCTAAGGGAAAGTTTTTTTAAATCCTTTTTCTTCCTTTCCATTATCAGCAATGTGACAGTGTAATACAAAACAATTTCTTTTTTCAGTTGTAAATTTTAAACAAACACAATGAGAATGAGGATGTATAGCAGTGTTAAACTAACACTTTTATTTACTTAGGTAAGGAAATCTATCCTAACCAACCAGATCCTATTTAAAAATATGTTTTCTTCGTGGTTCAGTCATGAACTAACTCTGATTACCAAAACTTTTGGTCCAGTTTAACTAGCCACTAGCCTAACAGAACTCAGAACTGATGGAGGTATTTTTTTTTTTGTCTTTTCTTATTGTTAATGGTGCCAAACTATCAACAAAAAGAATTTGCGTAAACAGAGCGAACTCTATGCTCTTAAGCCAATTCCACCGGAAGAATATACAAATCCTATCTCAGATTTGCAAATAACAAAATCTGAACAGTTTTAAAAGAAATAATAAAAGATCTGGTGTAGCATAATCAAAATCTAGCGTACAGTAGTCCTTCAAATATCTTCTCTGTGATATATTTTGGGCCCCAATGGCAATTCCATCTGAAATGATCATTTCCACACAAAAAAATTATCCCCTGAAGGGTTGGCCATCGAGAGTCGAACAGAACCAGTTCTAACCTTGCACTTCCCCCAAAATTGTACCAAGTTTTTAATTTTCAATTCCTAGTTTTGATGCTCAGTCCACTGACTAGAAATAGTAGCTGCCTATTATCAGCAAAGAAGAATCTGCAATGGTATGTGCACAACAATCTGTTTGTGCCGTGGTATTTAAAAGTAAGTACTAAAGTTCAATTAAGAAATCACCAGTTGGCTACCTGCTACACTGACAATGGGACTTTATTATGTCAACAAACAACAAACAGCCAACATAATTAAACACCACCAGAGTCACGATAAGACCCTAATCTTTTCACCACCATTTTGCTAAGGCAATTTTTTCCCTCTTAATTAGCAACTTCTGCTGAGAGAGCAGTGTTTTTCTTTTACATTCTTCCTCTTAACTTTGTCTTACAATATACCCGCCTTGTTTTTCTAGGCATTCTAAAAATTGAAAAGAAATTTAAATCTGCCAAATGTAAAAAATGTAAATTTGCCAAACTTTTGAATAATTTTTAGCATAGATTCTTTTATTTGAATTAATTTGGTATCTGTTTCATATGAAAAAACACATTTACTTAACAGCTAAGTGTAAAATTGTGTTTTTTCCACTGTCCACAAAAGTAAAACACCCTTACTTTTACATCTAGTTGTTTGGAACTGATGAGCAGTAAACAACTCGGAGGATTTAAAGTCTCTCAGGATGTCTTCCTACTGTGCTGCTTCTTACCCAAGACACTGAATCTAGTACCTCACTGCAATCGGAATCAAGTTAATAAAATAATTAATTGTCATGTTTAGAAAAGATTGACTTAGAATCAGGGCAACGACAGAGACAGAAAACATTGTTTAATGAAGTTTATTGAACAAGTGCAGAGGGGGTGCTGGCGGCCTGGTCTTGTCTAGTTCTGCTGGGAAGGAAGAGGGCACTGGTGAGCAACGGGCTGACACAAATGAGAAGATTGGAGTAATCATAATTCACAAAGGTTGGGGCTTGGATTGATCCAGGGAAGGTAGTGTCCTGGAGGTTGGTGATAATTCAGTGGTTCTCTCCTTTGTGAAGATGGTGTTTAAGGGTGGACAGGCAGGTGAGCTCAGGTAGGAGGACAAAAGCAGACTGGAGATCAAAGGGTTTCTTTGATACCTAAAGCCCGGCGTACACTGTGCAATTTTGGGCGATTTTCCAGTCGTGCGAGAATCTTTCGACCGGGCCGACTTTGAGCCTGATCGGGAGTCGTGTAGTGTACAGGGGGTTACGAGCGGCGATCAGCCTCTCGCGACCACCTCCCGATCAGGAATAAACCGTTTTGGGCAAATCGCTCAGGGCGCATGCACAAAGAAGAAGAATTCTTTTTATTCTTCCTCTCAGATGTAAACACAGCACCTGGCAGGGATGCAATGAGTGAAATGCAGCTCTTTCTGTAAAATTGACAGACCATAGTAGCCATGTTTGCTCAGCCATGTCTTTTTTTCAAATAATTTGTCNCTTCTAGATGCTGAAGATTGCCTGGGAACAGTCTCAGAGGAATTTTCATTCACGCCGAGCTCTTTGTTTCTATCGGTGTGGTATATCATTTGCCCCTCCAGGCTGATAGCATTGTCTAGTATTGCTAGATCCAGCCAAGACTCCGTCAGAATGATGACGCAGTAGTTACATATCTCCTTTTTTGAAGAGAATTCCAGTTAGAGATTATCCATTTTGTTTTCCAACAAGCGGACGTTGGAGAGCATGATTGATGGAAACGGTGGTCTGTGAGGATCTCTCTTTAGCGTCGCAGTTAGCCCCCTCTGCAGCCTCACTCTCTCCGTCTTGTGCATCTCTTCCTCCGTCCGTTATTTTCCATTTTTGTCTTGTCCACAAGACAATAGAAACTCTTTCAGGTTTGACAATTATGCAACTTCTTACTTGCAGATATTGCCTATAGATTGTAACTGCATTTTTTAAAAATGGTTTAGAGAAACTCAGAGAAGTTTCTATAATTTTTTAATGAATTTTTTTTCCAGTGGCCTCTAACAGTTTTCTAATCTTATAACGTGTTTAAATTTACTTACAAATTTAGTAGCACACTAAACTGAATTTCTGACCTATTCAATCCTATATTCATACTGAGCGCAACCATCTGATTTATTAAGCCTTACTATTACTTTGTCTACATATTTATATGTTTTCTTAATAATGTGAGGATCATTTAATGTATGCAGGATATTGTCTGTATTTCTTAAATCAATGTAATAAATATAAGGGAAAGGTAGTTAACGTAACCTACCATTTCCTTTGTGGGTTCATTGGCATTAGATATGTAGGGGATGCCATGTAACATTTAGACCCAGAGTAGAATTATCCTTTATCCCTTCTTTATCCTCTTCGAACTCTGTTTTCTAATCATGTTGCATTCCCTCAACCTTAGCTAAGGGAAAGTTTTTTTAAATCCTTTTTCTTCCTTTCCATTATCAGCAATGTGACAGTGTAATACAAAACAATTTCTTTTTTCAGTTGTAAATTTTAAACAAACACAATGAGAATGAGGATGTATAGCAGTGTTAAACTAACACTTTTATTTACTTAGGTAAGGAAATCTATCCTAACCAACCAGATCCTATTTAAAAATATGTTTTCTTCGTGGTTCAGTCATGAACTAACTCTGATTACCAAAACTTTTGGTCCAGTTTAACTAGCCACTAGCCTAACAGAACTCAGAACTGATGGAGGTATTTTTTTTTTTGTCTTTTCTTATTGTTAATGGTGCCAAACTATCAACAAAAAGAATTTGCGTAAACAGAGCGAACTCTATGCTCTTAAGCCAATTCCACCGGAAGAATATACAAATCCTATCTCAGATTTGCAAATAACAAAATCTGAACAGTTTTAAAAGAAATAATAAAAGATCTGGTGTAGCATAATCAAAATCTAGCGTACAGTAGTCCTTCAAATATCTTCTCTGTGATATATTTTGGGCCCCAATGGCAATTCCATCTGAAATGATCATTTCCACACAAAAAAATTATCCCCTGAAGGGTTGGCCATCGAGAGTCGAACAGAACCAGTTCTAACCTTGCACTTCCCCCAAAATTGTACCAAGTTTTTAATTTTCAATTCCT
>NW_015150504.1:553049-573632 GCF_000732505.1 Cyprinodon variegatus
CAGCAAAAAAATGCACATATTGACAGAGAAGACAGAGAGAGAACCCTGGCCTGCACCCAGTGAGTATGACACTTATACTACATAAGTACTTTCAGAATCAGAAACTGGATATTTGTGAATGTGTTTTAATGAGGTTTCAAACAATAAAGCTTCATGTGAAAATTTTACTCTGTGAAAGGAATTCATAAAATTATATTAGCATTCATCTGTTTTATATTTATGTACTGTTTGAAAATAACTATGAGATAATTTATAATCAGATTCAAAAGGAAAAATGTTCAAAGAATTAAATTTAATAGGGAAGTTCAGACTATTTCATCTAGCCAGTTATTGAATAACATGTAAATTCTCATGATTCATCTTCTTAAAAGAAACAGAATTGAGAAATGATAGGAAATATAATCAAAATGAAGAATGGGAATCCAAAGCCGATCCAAGGAATCAAGCTGAACCCTACCAAAGGGACATAATCATAAAATCTCTGAGCTAACACATAACAGAGAGATGAAAGCCAAAAGGGTCAGAGAAAGTAAATATTAATCAAATTTAAAGCAATAAATGTCATGCAAAACCAGACATGGAGTCTTCAATCTGACCAGTTCCACAGGTTTCTGTGGAACTGGTCCCACTTCCTTGACTTTGATAGATTTGTGACAGTTTAACTTAATTCATGATGTGTTCCAACCCAGTAACATGAAATAATTGATTAAATAATGGAATAATTAGATATTCTTTATAGAATAAAATCAATATATATAATTTAGGGTCCATGTAATCAATTATATATTTATTAAAGTATTTCTGATTCTGATTATATACTATATTAAATGTATGACACATTTAAATAAACATTAAAATAAAGAAGTTATTTGTTGTATTGTGGAACTCGTCACCATTCTTTCTCTGCTCCTAATATAAAAAATTAATGAATATTTATGCAGGGAAAACAAATGAACATTGTTGTGTTTTCTGTTGGAAGGAATAGCAATTGGCAGACCGCCCAATTGGAAACAGATTTTTGAATCAGTGAAAACCTAATATTCTTATTTCAGCAGAAAAAAAGCAAGATTTGTATGTGGTGAGAGACTCCACAGTATAAATAGTTTTTCCATAGTGATTTTAATGTAGGCTACAGGGCTGACTATGATGCGGCATTGCATGGTGGTAATATGCCTTTAAATAGAAAACTGCTTTGAAGGAACTAAATTTGCTATCTTTGTATGACCAGTTTCTCCCCAAACAGGTCTGCCCTATAAGGACAAAATGTATTTGGGTTTGCATGTAGAGATTGCAAAAATTTTCATCACTTTGCTGTGGCTCTGTATCTATCAATTTGCTAATCATGTGGCAGCTAAAATTAAATATTCTAATGCATTATGGATATATATATATATATATGTTATGTGTGGATGATTGCTCCCATTTTGCTATGGTCATTTCATAATTTTCCCTTTGAATTGCAAGCTTGCTGATCTGTATGTGACCCACATTCAAACACTTCACTGGGAGGAGTGGCGGCCTTGTGGTTACAGTATAGAGCTTGGAATCCTGAGGTTCTGAGCTTGAGCCCCACTCTTACAGACTGCGAATCTGAGTCTCTGAGCGAGATCCTTAACCCCACACTGCTCCCCAGGCGCCCCAGGATGGCAGCCCATTGCTCCCCAAGGGGATGGGTTAAATGTAAAGGTAAATTTCTCCAATGTGAAATCAATAAAGTAAAAATTTTCTATATTATTATTATTATTATTGGTTCACATCAAAATGCAATGCTAATGCATTTTAAAAACATTTTTCAACCGATGAAAGAAAACAGTGGCATAAAAAACATTGACCTCTTCAGATTTCGACTTCTGCTGTTTTGGATTTTTTTTTACTCTTTGTTATTAGAGTAGTATTTGACATTTGATAAATAAACAAATGAGTTAAAAGAAAATGTAGCTTTCAATGGCTGACTTTATTCATTATAAGGGGGGAAGTTAACCAAACTAAACTGACCCGAGTAAAACAATTTTCTACCTTTCCAAAATTCTCTTATGGATTTTGCCCTGCTCAATTCTGATTGGCCGGTCACTCAGAATTTTCACCACTATTCCATGTTTTTTCAATTTAAGATTAGCGTAAATCCAAAAGATTAACTGATTAATTGACTGAAAACCTTTGTCTAACGGGACAATAATTAGGCCGTTCTATGACAATAGAACTGAACACAGGTTTCCAAAAAAACTGGTTAATCGCATTATTTAACTTTGGAGGGAAACCCCCTTTTCACAGACACCAAGGTTGTGTAATAGTTTTTTAATTGTAACTACTAAGTTTTCTGATATTGAGATTTTTTTTACAGTTTGAAATGTTAACTGTGACAAAAAACAAAAGGAATCTGTATTAGGTCAAATATATATTCTTTCAAGAGTAAGTATTTTTGTGTCTGAATATTGGTAAAATCCCAGTTCAGAATTAAAAGCATATGTATATCTGAGATTATATGTTTTCAACTTTTCTCTGAAGGACAATAACTAGCCAGGTGTTGTATCTTCTATTTATTTATTGGTTTATTTTTTATTTTTTTTTCTTGATGGTGTCCTGTCTGGCAATGTGGCAATAAGAATAAACTCCTTGCTGTCAAAAAAGGGCCCAACAGATTTTGCTTTGACAAGTGGAGCAGTACGGCTATCACCATAGTATTCATTTATAGCAGGCCTACTTGATTAATGCATATAAAAAGCTTGATTATAATTATGTACTGTAGGGAGCATTTACGATCATATGGACACTGCAATGTAAGTAGAACAGGAAATAAAAAACAGGAGAAAATAGAAAAGATGAAAGAAAGAGTTAATTGAGGGTCGCCAAACTGTGTCTTGACATTACAGGCACTTTATTGAACTGCCCTGAAGACCAAAAGACATACACATCATGTGACCCCACACACATAATCCTATTGGCCTACTGTACTTACTGTAATGTAACCTGTGTAAAACATTAACCCTTTATGTAATGTATTCAGATACAGCACACTAGGAATTGACCTACTGTATGAACAGTGCACTTCAGGATGTGAAGAGGACACAATCTCGGTCTTTAATAAATATGTATTTTGACTTTTATCAGGAGGCAGTGCACAGGCTTTCACTCTTAGCGGGAAGAGCTACTGACTGGGTGGAAGCAGTAGACTGTCATCACCCCACACAGACATCCTCTTTTAGCTTTCTCTCTCAGCAGCCCATCCTTGAGGCTGCAAAGCATTTTGTTTGCTCATCACCTCCACACCCTGCCCCAATTGAAAGAAAGAGGATCTTAACCTCAAGGAAGCTAAAGGAGATTACCACAAAGTTTGATGACCATTGTAACCCAAGCATGAATGACACTGTGGAACATTATCGTTTCTTTACTAGAAATCAGGGGGCCAGCAAAAGCATCGACAGCTTCGTCACAGGGCTAAGACTGCTAACTAAAAGGTGCAACTTCGGGACATTGAGGGTTTCGCTCATTCGGGACAGGATTGTGTAAGAGAACGACTGCTTCGTGAGATAAACCTCACACTTAACACGCGTCTGCACCTGTGCAGAGCTGCTGAACTGTCCAAACAGAATCTGGAAAAATCACCAGCTCAGTCACAGTAGAGGTGCATGCTGTGAGAGGAGCTCAGTTCTAGTTAAAAGACAGCGATACAGTGCAGTGTAAATTCGGTGGGAAAACACATGAGAAGAGAAAAGACAAATGTCCAGCATTTGGAAAGAAGTATGCAAAGTGTGCTGCAATGAACCATTTTGCAACAAGATGCAAAGCAAAAATGGACCAGAGAAGCCACAAACATGAATAAAATATGTAAATGATGAATATGAGGATATTTCCTGTGTCACAGTAATGGAGATGGAAAAAGTGGATGCTGTGGAGACAAAGAGTGCTAAAGATAAAGAAATGAAACATGGAACAGAGACAGACACAGTTAAGACTCTCAGCTTCTTTATGCAGCAATGCTGCTGGAAAATGACAGTCCAAATTCAAATAGACTGTGTGGCTAGTTCCAACATTATCTAACTCATCCTGCTAAACCCAGACATTCAGCTGGAACAGACTAAAAGTGTGCTAGTCATGTACAACAAAAGCAAGATGAAGCACATAGGGAAATGTAAAGTTAAATTAAGAAACCATAGAAACAACAAACTTTACCGCTTAGAGTTCCAAGTGGCAAATGTAGATGATGCAGCACCTTTAATTAGAAGGAAAGCCAGTAAGGCAATGAATCTGACTAAAATGTACTATGAAAACATCGTGACTATTGATAGAGTAGTTGTGGTCACAGAAAAACCCAGAACATGACCTTGATCTATGGAGGAAATCAAGGCAAGATATGCAGATGTGTTCACTGGAGATGGTAGTTTAAAGGTTCACAAGATGGAGGTGGACAGCACAGTAGGGCCAGTGCAGCTACCAAGAGACATGCTCCAATGGCTTTAATGAAACCACTTAAGGAAGAGCTACAGGATCTGCAGCACAGAGGAATAATTACACCTTTGGAAAGCAGTACAGACTGGATCAGTGCTATGGTGGTTGTACAAAAACAAAATGGCAAACCCAGAGTATGCATCGATCCCAATCCCTTGAACAAAGCACTGAAGTGTAGTCACTTTCCATTACTGACTATCGAAGGCATCTTACAAGACTTGTCAAAAGCCAAGGTTTTCACAGTATGTGATGACTAAAGTGGATTTTGGCATGTGCAGTTTGGAGCAGTTTTTAAACCGATGCAGAGCAAAGTACATAAAACTGAATGCAGAAAAATTCAGACTGAAACAGAAGGAGACTACATAAATCGGACATCGCCTGACTGCAGATAGACTCAAACCAGATACAGAGAAGGTGCATGCTGTGGAGCAGATGCCAGCTCCAACAGATGTAAAATCAGTGCTAAGACTGATATATATGGTTAATTACTTAACCAAGTTCTGCCCGCATCTGTCAGATCACTGCAAAGTGTTGAGGGACCTGACCAGTGATGCCAGTAATGCGTTACTTAATAGCATGTTACTCTTTTGTGCCTACTTTTTCAATAAAGATCAAACAAACAAACTATTAATCAGATTAAAATTCCTTATTCAATTTACTCTAAGTAAATTTTTTGGTGATTTTACTTTTGAAAAAAAAAAGCTACTTCGCTCTTAGAGTGACGTTCCATCACCTACACCACACGAGGAAAGACACAACCGGTGATGCATACGTCAATAACAATACAGGGAGAGGAAAGGGTGCATTTTCCAGCTTAAAATATAGTCATTACTTTGAGTTTTTTGTACTCTCTGTGCTGGTGACAAAGTGTTATCCAGCTTCAAAAACCCAATGTTCAACTTGAAGAAACTTGAAGAAATATTTGACTTCACAGCACAGTCAAACTAACATAGAAAGTCTCATCAGGTGATTCCAAGCAAAGAGCTGTGACTGCAGGAGGACCACTGCCAGTCAAAAAAAAAAGCTAGACTTCGGTGCCAAAGCAGTGAGTGGTGGAGAGTTAAAGAAGTTGGTCGGGTAATTTGTTGTAAAAGAAATACTACCCTCAAACACTGTTGATTTGCCCTCATTTCGTGCTATAATAAGCAAGACTCCTACCACTATTGGTGCCGAGCTGCCCCACAGAACATCGTTTTCATCTTACCTGGAGAAGGTGTATGCAGAGATTGAGAGAAGTCTAAAAGCTGTGCTGAAATGTGTCGCCTTTGTTTCCACTACTGGTGATATTTGGTCTGCTGACAACAGAAGCTATATGGCGGTATTGATACACTGGATCAGTAAATTCACATTGGAGCGCAACAAGGCTGCATTAGCATGTCAGAGAATTTTTGGTAGACACACATATGATGTAATCGGTGCAGAAATGACAGATAACGGATCCAAATTTGTTAAAGAGTTTTAATCTTATCGAACAGCTAAAGAGTCTGATGAGGAAGAGGAGGAGGAGGCGGGGGATAAAGAGTCCACTTTCACAGACAATGCTGTTCTTTTCTCAGACCTGTCCGAGATCCTCTAAGCTGAGAATGAAAGTGATGGCCAGCTGTATCTCCCACCCCACCACAAATGTTCTTCACACACCATAAACCTAATTTCCAAAAATGATGTGGAGAAATATTTAAAAACCAATTAGGAGAGCAAGGCTGTGTACAGCAGCAGCATAGCAAAATGCACAGGTCTTTGGACCATATGAAGTAGATCCACCCTTGCATCAGAAATAGTGGAGGAAGTCAGTGAAACAAAGCCGATGGTACCAACATCCACCAGGTGGAATTAATTTTTTGATGCTGTGATTAGAATAATAGAAATTCCCATGAGTGAGCTTAACATGTTGCGCACCAAGCTGGGAGTTAAGTGTTTCAAAGACAAAGAGTACCAATTCCTTCATGAATACTGCTCTGTAATGAAGCCTATGACTGCAGCCCTGGACATTTTGCAAGGTGACTGCCCATATGGGACTTTACTACCCACACTTGTCCTGATGTAGAAGACCCTGGCGGTTAAAGATGCCCTCTCCATAATGACTGCAGGCCTTCCAGATGCCATAGTGAAGGTATGTTCCATCTTACATTGCTAATGAGTATTGAACAGAATAGTCGGTGTCATTGCAATTTTTGGATTAAGTAGATAAAATGAATACAAATTTCAATAATTAACCTAAAACAAAATTTGACCCATGATACTGATCCCACAGTAAAAGTAATACACTGAAATTACTTTTTGGTCTTATAGCTATAAAGATACAGTATCTATTATATTTTTCAGGTTATCCATATTCGTTTTGCTGGTGTGCTAGATGACAAAGATGCCCTTCTCGCAGCTGCCAGGTGTCCAAATTTAAACTTCGACGGCTTAGAGATGCAGGTAGCCGAGTGTTGCACAACTGCTCCTGCTATCCTCCAAGTGTGCCCACCACATCTGCCAGCCAAAGTGAGATGGATTTTTCTCATTTCAGGTGGAGCCAGAGGATGGCACCTACTCTGTAGAAAAGGAAGTCATGGACAACCTTAGGTCAGCATATGACCCTTAGATTCTGCATCAGTTTTCAAACATAAAGAATATTTTGTTGAAGTATAACACTCCAACCCCATCAAGTGCCCCTGTAGAGCGGCTTTTCAGTCTTGGAGGTTTGGTGCTCACACCTAGGAGAAAAAGCCTTTCTGATCAGATGTTCTTTTGTATAACCACATTTGCTGCGCTAATGCTGTAAATAACAGGTTGAGTGTTTATAAAATGTTTGGTGTTCTCTTGGAAAGGTTTAATAACAGCTTGATTAAAAAAACTGTAAACAGTATTGATTATAAATGGCAAATTTAGCATTTACAATTTAAGCTGTTCAATGTATCAGGTCAAAGGGTCTGTTATTATTTCATTTAAAAAAAAAATTTTTTTCCCTGTAAAGTCAAGGACTGTATTGGTTTTATTTTTTTCAAAAATTATGTTTTAATAAGCTTAAAAATACTTTTTATTCAATGTCAAAAAGTATTTTGGCAAAGTCAAAAGGGACAGTCTTTGTTTATATATATATATATATAATTCTTAAGTTGAACTTAAAATGTCAGAAGTTACACTGCCTGGCCAAAAAAAAAAGTCGCCACCAAAAAAAAAGGTAATTCGCTCTAATACTTTGTTGGACCGCCTTTAGCTTTGATTATGGCACGCATTTGCTGTGGCATTGTTTCGATAAGCTTCTGCAATGTCAAAAGATTTATTTCCATCCAATGTTGCATGAATTTTTTACCAAGATCTTGCATTGATGATGGTAGAGTCTGACCGCTGCGCAAAGCCCTCTCTAGCACATCCCAAAGATTCTCAATGGGGTCGAGGTCTGGACTCTGTGGTGGCCAATCCATGTGTGAAAATGATGTGTCATGCTCCCTGAACCAGTCTTTCACAATTTGAGCCCTATGAATCATGACATTGTCATCTTGGAATATGCCTGTGCCATCAGGGAAGAAAAGGTCGATCGATGGAATAACCTGGTCATTCAGTATATTCAGGTAGTCAGTTGACCTCATTCTTTGAGCACATACTGTTGCTGAACCTAGACCCGACCAACTGCAGCAACCCCAGATCATAACACTGCCCCCACGCTTGTAGAGTAGGCACTAGGCATGGTGGGTGCATCACTTCACCTGCCTCTCTTCTTACCCTGATTCGCCCATCACTCTAGAACAGGGTAAATCTGGACTCATCAGACCACATGACCTTCTTCCATTGCTCCACAGTCCAATCTTTATGCTCCCTAGCAAATTGAAGCCTTTTTTCTCCAGTTAGCCTCACTGATTAGTGGTTTTCTTACGGCTACACAGCTGTTCAGTCCCAATCCCTTGAGTTCCCTTCGCATTGTGCTTGTGGAAATGCTCTTACTTTCAGTATTAAACATAGCCCTGAGTTCTACTGTTGTTTTTCTTCGATTTGATCTCACCACACGTTTAAGTGATCGCCGATCACGGTCATTCAGGATTTTTTTCCAGCCACATTTCTTCCTTGAAGATGATGGGTCCCCACTATCCTTCCAGTTTTTAATAACGTGTTGGACAGTTCTTAACCCAATTCTAGTAGTTTCTGCAATCTCTTTAGATGTTTTCTCTGCTTGATACATGCCAATGATTTGACCCTTCTCAAACAGACTTTTCCACGACCACGGGATGTTTCTTTCGACATGGTTGTTTAGGAAATGAGAAGCAAGTCATTGCACCAGTTGGGGTTAAATAACTTGCTGCCAGCTGAAAGATAAGCGCCCATGCAGTAATTATCCAATAGGAGGCTCATACCTATTTGCTTAGTTGAATCAAGGTGGCGACTATTTTTTTGGCCAGGCAGTGTATGTCGGTAATTTTACTGATGAAAATGCATTTTAAATAAAGTGAGTGTAGGCCAAATTGGTTATAATTTTTATGGTAAGGTGGTGGGGGCATTGCTTGCAGCTGTATAAGTAAATAATAAAGTAACTAGGCAGACACCCTCAGCAGAGCCTATCCTGAGGGGTACACATATGTCGAAGCAGTGCTTGAAACAGTCAGCATGGTGGAGCACTTACCAATAGCTGCAGACAGACTGTAGGAGATAAAGACAGCCACAGAAAATGACAGCACACTCCAGCTTCTCATCAAGACAATGACACAGGGATGGCCAAAAAACAAGCTGCAAATACCCAGTAAAATCAGGCCCTACTTTTCAATGCAAGAGGAACTGAGTCACCAGCATGGGGTAGTTTTGAGAGGGGAGCGTGCAGTCATCCTAGATGCCATGAGAACAGAAATCACATCCTGTCCACATGCATCCCACCTGGGATGCATGTGGACAGGATCAGATGAACCAGCATGTAACAAAGTGCGACATCTGCCGGTCCATGGATGACAAGAGGAAACACTAATCCAATATGAGATCCCAAACAGACCATGGACTAAGGTGGGCACACACTATGTTCAATAACAAAGATTACCTCATCACAGCGGATTACTTCTCAAATTTTTGGGAAATTGATTACCTCTTTGACATAAAAAATCAACCACAGTGAAAAAGAAACTGAAAACTAATTTTGCCGTCAGGGAATTCTAGATGTGTTGATCTCAGACTATGGCCCAAAATATGTGCCTCAAGAATTTAAAAAGTTTAGCACACTGTGGGGATTTCAACTCAAGACCTCATCTCCAGGCTACCCGCATAGCAACGGCAAAGCAGAGCATGTCATCATGATGGTAAAACGACTTCTTCTTAGAGTCAAACCTGCTGGACAGGACCCATATCTGGCTCTTCTGGACCACCGTAACACACCGTTGCAGGGCCAAAACACCAGTCCAGCGCAAAGACTGCTCGGTTAGTGTAATAAAAAAATTGTTGCCCAGCTTGCTGAACCCGAAGGTTCCTCGAGTCAAGCAGGCTCACCAAAGCACCTACAACAACAGCTCATCCAAAGGTCTACCACCATTTAAAATTGGGGATGCTGTGAGAATACAGCCGTGCCTCAGGTTATCGGGCGGGGTAATATCACAGATTGAGAAAAGATCTTATGAGATCCAACTAGACTCAGGAGGCATATTCAGGAGAAATTGCAGACATCTGAGACTTGCTCCTGAACGAACTGTCAGAGAACCGATCGAAATGGACATCAATCTCCTGAGCCAGCCAGAGGTTACAGGACATGGACATTCAATGTTGGCTCACTCCCCGCATCGCATTTTGGATCCCACTGGAGGAGACATGAGTGAAGGACGACCTCTTGTCCCAACCAGAGCAAGTTATATATAAGGACTATAAGTACTATGTACTCTCACACAGTTGAAGTTTCTGTGTTTCGCATGGCCTATGGAGGGCAGCAAGATGGGGAAAGCACTCTGAAAAAAGAGAGAAAAAGAGAAAACGAAGAAAAACAATTGTGAAGCCTAATTTTTTGTTGTTGGTCTATTTGTGAACATTTTTCGTTCATTATTTGTAAGGGTCTACACACAGAAGTGTATGGTCCTTTTGTGACTGGTTTAAAAAAATATGCATATATTTATCCTACTTGTCAGGAGGGATACCTGACTGGTACCCCGAAAACAGTGGAAAACACCAATTAAAAAAAAACTAAAACTAAATTAATCCGTCACAACAGAGGAGGAGAATAAAACATAATTTTCCCTAAGAAGTATTGCACTGATTATGATGATAATTTTAGTAGTGCAAAAAATGCACATTTTGAAATGACAGACATCCCAAGTTCCAAAAAATGATTTCAGGGAGATGCTTGGGATGTCTGAATTGAGAAAGCTTTCTGGGTGGGAGGTGAAATGTCTTCAAACTTGGAAAACTAAGTCCAGTTGTTTGTTTTTAACTTTTGTTTGGAATAGAAAACATTTAGTAGTCAGGGGCCATTATACTGTTCAGACAACTATGGTAAAGAAGACAGGTCTAAGACAAAGAAGGTGAAGACTTCGTCTGCAACCACCAACTACAGTCATTCAGGCTGACACAGTTTAATACCTCTAAACAATCTGTTTAGAAAAATGAAACTGTTATCCTTCCTGTCCAATAGGAGACAATAGTGGATAGTCTTAAATTGCCTATTTGGAAACTAAAGTAGGCGTTCCAGAAGGGTCTGTCCTTGGACCATTTTTGTTCTCCCTAAATAAGCTCCCAAATTGATGCATAGACATCTGCTCACAAATGTATGTAGATGATAAAATGATCTACACCAAAGCAAATGCCATCAGATAAGCTGCAGACGATCTTACAAATGCTGGGTCATCTGTGCATTTTTGGCTCAAGGATTCTTGCCTTATGTCAAATACAAAAAAACTGATATTGAACTAGCAAGTACAAATATTTAATATATCTTAATGTAGTACACATATCTTGGAGTGGTCTTAGGCCCAAAACTGTTGTTTAAAGGCCATGTAAAGAAAGTAACATACATTCTAACAGTCGGTGCAAAATAATTCAAATACATCAAACATAATTTACCAATGGAGGCTGCTAAAATGTACTTCTATTTCATGATCATCTCTCATATTGAAAACTATTTAGCAACCTGGTCACTACATTTCTAAAAAAAAAATAAAATAAAAAAATAAAAATAAAAAAGCCCTAAACTAGACCAAAACAAACTATCCCACTATTACTGCAAAATTCAGAAAAAAAAACATAGATTATTGGTCTTTTCAAACATGAATATCTCTTTTCTTTCTGATTTACAAGTTGCTACACTCCCTCACTCCTCCAGCACTGAAATAATTCATTAAATTCCATTAAAAAGACATAAAGGATAACACGCATCAGCAAGAGGTGATTTTTCAATTCCCTGTAGATGCACCACCTTCAGACAAACAATTGTCTCTGTTCAAGGTGGAAACCTATGAAATAGTTTTCCACTAACACTCAGAAAATGTTTAACGTATAATTATTTTAAAGCTAAACTAAAAGAATTCTATTGCAGAATCAAATATGTACACATAGTTAGTTCATACAGGTACGCAGCATGCAGTATTGCATATTTCATTGTGGGAGATATTTTATGGTTAGATTTTTCGTGAGATTTTTCGTGAGATTTTTACTTGCATTTTATTTTGACTGCTCTCAGAACTGTAAAGTGTGTTGTGGTGCAAATATGATGTATAAGTGATGCCTTATTGAATATATAAAAGTTTTTCAATTTTATTGTTTTATAACTCTGTACCCTCTGTAACTCTGGCCAATGGGAAAACGGATAGAAATTAGCCTTTGGCTACAATCTGGCATGTTTACATGTAGGTGTTTTTCATGCACTGTCCCAATCAAATATATACATAAATACAAATACAAGTGAAATTCAAAAGCCCATTTGTTAACAACTGCAATTAACTACTAAGGTTAAACTGTTAATTGATGTATCATCAAGTGTGTGGTACGACTTATTGCGTTGCTTTACTATCTGCTTCTCTCATGCTTTCGTCATTAGTTTATTTTTAATATGCCTCTATATTTCATTCTATTTTATCGTTTATTTCATGTAAAGCACTTCGAATTGCCCCTGTACTGAATTGTGCTATACAAATAATTTTGCCATGCCTTGCCATTAAATTGAAATAATGGGCTTCCATGTGACAACTAAAGTTGTAGAATTGAATAACAATAAACTTACAGGCTGTTTCTGACCTTGTGTGACTATATCGATCATGGTGCAGAAAAGATGTTCATGCAGTGCTGTCTGAGGGATTGAAGGTCACATATCCAACAGTGGTTTCTGACCTGGAGCTGTATGCAGTAATTTGCAACATATTTTTTATTTTATTTTTTTATGATATGAATGGTAGATAATACAATTTCAGGATTTTTTTAATTATCTTTCCTTCAGGAAAAGGCTCTCTCTTAACAATATAAGAAGAGCTTTTAAGATATCTTACTCTTGTGAGCAGAATAACTGCTCAGATGGCAGTTCACTGAGTCAGTGCTTTAATTGAGCCAGTACACAACGGTATGCAGTACTGTCACTTTTTTCTGCTGCTTAGTATACTGGGAATTTTTTAGGTGCATATAGGGGCTTCTAAGGGTCTTTTAACAAGGATCAAGCCTTAATCGGTTTAGAAAAGAAATGCATAAACTTTATCAATTTAAACCCTAAGGTTATCAAGCCTATTTCTTTTAATTTCTGCTGATTGTCCATAAATCAAATTCAAAGTCTCTGCAAAAAAATCAGGTTTATGTAATAAATCCCATGTAAAGGACTATGTTGAGGCTGCAAATCAATACCTTTACTGTATGCCCATTGCACAACAGCAAGCTACATGGCAATGGCTCCTGACTCCATTTACCCGTATCTTTGCAGTGCTCAGCAGTTCCCAAACAAGCATTCAGCTGCAACAAAAGCATGGCTAACAAATACAGCACTTGAAATCTGAACAGCTGAAAGGTCAAATAGAAAACTTTCTGCTGCGCTACTGATCTCTTTCTTTGTTATAAAGCTTAGAGCAAATGCTGGCTTAATCCTCTTCAGTTTGAATGAAAATGCAAAGCATGTTGAGAGCGTGTATGTGACAAAAAAGATGAATGTCTTTATTCAGCGGGGTTCTTAAAGGTAGAGCCTGACAGTCACACAGGATAACTCTTTAAACCATCTTTTTTTATTACATTTTTTTATTGATTATGCTGTTATTTTTCCTCAAATTCCCTCAAAGCTTACAAAACAGTGTTTCTTCAAAGACCACTATAAACAGGCAGGCATTTAGAGTCAGATAGTAGAATACATGTATAGCGGTTAACTAGTATACAAGTAAACCCCTATACACTTGGTATATACGTAGGTATCAAATGCCATGTAATAGGAATACAATTGGGCATATAATTATTATGCCAAACCTATACTGTGCATTCAAAGCTGTGCACTATTTTTCATAATCAAATTTTAACAAACATATGCGAAGCATCCTCGCTGTTTAACATATTGCACCATCACTTAGTGATTTGTTTGCTAATAAATTTGATTTGCTGAAAATCATTTTTATAAACTATTCATTTAGGCTTTAAAATTTGTATGCATTAAACAAGTAGTTAAAAGCCTTTAGCTGATCCAAAACACTGGAGCTAACTAAAAAGAGAGGTCATATATCTCCTATTAAAAATGCTTCCATTGGCTTCCCCTCATATCCAGAATATATTTTAAACTACTCTCTCACTTAAAGCCTTAAATAACCAAGCTACAATTTATGTCAGAGATCTAATATTTTATTATGTTACTAACAGATTACTTTACTGTTAATCTGCAGGTTTCTAGAATTCTCAAAGGTAGAATGGGAGACAGAAATATTAGTTAACTGAGTGTCAATACCCGATCCGTAGAGTAGTAGGATCCGTACCATTGTCTATGCGCTACTAGAAATATATCTGTATCGTCCTCAATTGTGCTTTATAAAAAGGAAAGAAATTACATTTTTTTTCTCCCTTAAAATTCTAATTGTACTAAATTACTATGTTTAAAAGATAGAAAATGTATTTTCACATAACATAAACAATACTGAAGCAAAACTGTGGTGCTGAAGATCGCAGCGGCGGCAGAGGGGCGGGGCGCAACGCATGGAGGGAGAAACAGGTAAGTGACCACGATCATCTGACAGGAGATGATAACATGAATGAGTCACTTAACTGGTTTCACAGGTTAGTCCATCTCCTTGGAAAGGGTTGCGATCCAGTTGATGGGGTGCTAACCAGAAGTGGTGTGTGCCACCCAGAGTGTCCTAGATACTGCAACAGCGCGGGAGATCAAGCAGGAGGCCGGCCCAAGTTAGGGGAACACAGAGCAGGCAGGAACAGTCCAGGAATCCAGGACTCCTCAGCTGATCAGAAGTTCCAATCCAAACAGGAACAGAAGGAAACTGGGTTCCAGGAATCCACAGAGCGTGAAGGCTGGTTCAGAGACAGACAGATCCAGAAGCATGCCCAGACAGACATGCACAGGTGCAGACAGGCCGGCTCAGATGCAGACAGGCAGGCTCAGTGGTTGAGGGAAAGAGACGAGACATGGTACCGGGATTTCTACAGGAAACTTTAAACTGATCTCCACCTTGGAGCCAGGCTTACGGGAATAAAACTGATCCTCCCTGCGTTCTGAGCCAAAACACTGAGGGCTCCGCGCAGAAGGACCAGGGCACAATCAGGAGACAAGACAGACACAAAAACCCTCTTAATCTGCTGGCCGCCAGGAACCAGGACACAAATTTTGGAACTAACTCAAACCTAACGAAATCAACAGGCATAAGAAACAAACAGAAAACAAACAATGATCTGGCCTCGATAGCTGGACTGAACCGAATATAAAGCAGAACCTACAAGTGGATGGGATCTTTTCTCTCAGAAAAGTCAGCAAATACAGTTTATAAGATATATGGTAGCATTTAAAAAGATAAAAATGTGTCCTATTAGATTATTTATGCCAACCTGAGTAGATATCTGTTTGAAAATAAGCTGATGGTAAGGATCGTGCTTCAGGTACAGAAGAGGAAGTCACACCAACAATCAGTCCATGATGTTTGTTGGTTAATTTTCTAAGACAATGGTTAAAACCTTCCTTTTTGATAAAACTTTTAAGCCCAGATTATTCTGAGTTATCTCAACAGTTTTGCTGCCAATGGGCCTAGAAGGCTGGATGACATAGGAACCACTTTCCATCATTCTGCTTCATTCTACTTCTGTTCTTTAATTCTGCAGTATTCGTTAATGGGCTCTATGCACAGCTCCACTACTTCCTGAATTTAAAGCAGCTCCTTTGTTTCCTGTCTTTCATCATTGGATGCACTGATTAATCCAGGTGTGTATGACCTAAGTAACTGGCCATACACACCTGGATTAATCAGTTCATCCAGTAATGAAAGACAGGAAACAAAGGAGCTGCTTTAAATTCAGGAAGTAGTGGAGCTGTGCATAGAGCCCATTCCTTAATGTTATGGTCAGTCAGTTTTTTTCTAATCACAGTAACTTCTTCCCTGATTCTTTTTGACTGTGACGCCTCCAGGAGAGAGGCATCAGCTTTGCTGCTTCCATTAACGACTTCCAGTATAGATAATAGAGTTGGGTTGTGTTGCATTGCTGTTTCTGTCCAAGACTATAAGGCTATAGGTTCAGATTTTATAGTGACTAACTCTATGTCCTCTCTTCATTCCTTTTTATATGAAAAATAACTAACTCAAAGCTAATCTACTACATTGTTTCTTTCCACCTACAGAACTGATTTACCGTTACCTTTTTAAAAGTTTAACAATTAATGAAACAGCGCCTCTATATTCCTTTTGTCTTTCTCCATTTGTCTAATTGAAACCGGAGTTGGCCTGGGAAAAGGGCCCCTCACACTGAACCTGATTCTGCTGGAGGATTCTTCCTGCATTCTTTACCTGATATATATCTTCTGCTGTTGCTAGAGCTATGTGAGCTATGTGTTTTTGTTGCTTTTTACTTTAAATCTTTATACTCTAATTATCCATGGACTTATGGCTGACAAATGTATGCTAAATAGTCAAATTCCAACTACAATTCCTGAATTTAAGATAATAAGGCAACATAATAAGGCAACATTTGGCCTTGTATGCTTGTCTTGAATATGCATTCTCATTGTTGTATTGCATTGGAAGAGCGCTTTAGGCTTTTTTCTTTTACTCAGATATGTTGTGTATTTGGTCCAGAAGTTCTGCTGAGCCAGCAAGCATTAAGCTCCTACTGTGGTGGAATTGCTAAAGAATTGTGACAACTGTTCTGAAGCTTGTTCAAAAAGCCTAACTAATGATTTCTTTCTTTTTGTTCTTGTTTGTGTTGTGTACTATTTACTGCCCTGTTGCCAGTGGGTGGTCAGTCACATCCACTGACCGGTCTGTCTGTGGGTGTCAGCACATGTCTGGACTCACACCCGACACTGATGAGGCTAATGTACAATTACAGAATCCATAACTGTGCATATAGAAGGAAACAGTTTCTTTGTAGTTGAAGTCTCCCACAGTGATTATGGTTAATGTTAGAGCTTGGTATGTTGTGCTAACTATGTGAAAGTTAGGACAACCTTTTAATCTTGCATTGTTTTTCTGCACCCAGGCAACATTTGTGTTTGGACCACCCTTGTATGAGGCAAGGCACTTAGCATCCATCTTTTAGTCAAACAAATTGAGGCACACAGTATGCCAGCTGACATGCTGACTAAATAGCAGGCCAACTGCATGCACATACTGGAATCAAAGTAGTTCATAACCATTGTCTAAGATATTTGTAAAATGCTTGTTTTAGTGAGAGTGCAAACGTATTTCCAGGAATTATAGAAATGTGGAGAGAGGGATTAAGGACATTCTGAGGAACTTTATCCACTTAAATTACTTCCACTCAGGCTGCAGCTGCTCTTTGTTCTTTGACTGGCCTTATTTTATTGTTCAGGAAAAAGTGCTTTTGCGAAGGATTTTTTTCTCTGCTGTGACATGTTGTTTTAAATATGCACTGGAAAGACAATGCTGTGCAATGTGTAGCATAGAGAGAAAAGAAAACGTGTTAAAATACAGTTGTTGAGCAGCCAGCCACAACTTCAAAGTCTCAGTCTCCCAGAGGCAACACTAACAGTTGTGCTACTTGTGCTTCAGTATTCTGTTGCTACATTTGGACAAAGCACACCATTTAGCAGAAAAAAACTATAATAGTAACAGACATTTCACTGCACAGCGACCTTTCCATGAGAAACTTTCTGACCTCTGTTTTTTGAAAGAGAAACTTTAGTTTGATTTCTATTACTAAGCCATGGCTTTGTACTTACTACATTTTTTTATGTTTCATTTACTCTTTCTCACTTTTCACCAGATTAGAACCATAAACCTTACATATAAAAGCTTACATAAATGTAAGAGATTGACACAGTATCAAAAGTATTATATTGTGAAAATTAAGGTTTGCATTTGATTTTAGCCCCCTTTAACCTAATACCCTTATTTAAAGTCCTATTTCCAGTGTCAATGAAAGACTAGAAACAGTTTATCCATTAAGTAATTTAATTCCAGCATGAATCTAGTTGTTAGTTAGAGTACATTATGTTTGTTAGAGAACATAAGTAAGCAAACAGCATCATGAAGACGAAGAAAGTACACAGACAGGAAGAAAGTTGTGATGTTTAAATTAGTATTTATATATCACATCTTTCATATGAAATTGAAAAAAAGGATGGTAAAACCCAAAATCTTACTAAACATAATTAATAAGGGCAGCATCCAAGTGAACAATCTAACTTTACAGCTGCTGCAGAGATCCGGATCTGAAAAAAAGCCCCAACAACAGCTTTCAATGACTGGAGTAGGATGGAGCTTCAATTTACAGCAGAATGACAACCTTAAAATAAAAATAGATGTATAAGGCACAGCTCAAATAAAATAAAAATAATTAAACTGGTCCAGTCAACAGCCCAACACTGATGGATCAACAAAATTTTAAATCAGGGCAAATGACACACAAATGTCTTGGGCAGGGTGGCAAAGCTGCAACCTCTTTATCAAAATATATTAAAAATCCCATTTTGGTGTGATATCATCCAGGAGCTGCTAGGAGCTTTGAAATGTACAGAACATATTTGTGTCAATCTTTTTGAACTGGTTTCAGCAAACAAAACAAACTTCAATACTTGTGAAACTTGATATGTCATTTATGTAGAGAATAATCTATTATGACCATGGCTCTGAGAGCTGGCCTAATTAGATATTCCTTTCACCTGCCTAACTCTGCCCGGTTTCCAATTACCACTCGTCTAACTCCCTGCTTCTTTACATATGGCTCAGTCCCAGCTATCAGGGCCAGATTATTTAGTTTGAGTTGGAAATCTTTCTTTCAAGATCTCATTCTGGGGGCCAGTCCTAGGAGAGGTGTTAAGTAGTTTTCCTGTTTTCCTGACCATGTTCTGTCTCTTATCCCCTGCTCCCATCCCCTGTTCCTGTCTTGGCACAGTGGAGATAATGAGTTTTTGGCATACCGTAGTGTTCATGTTATCCTGACCTGTTTGGCCTCCCAACTACTGGCTTGCCTGTTCCCATCTGAACAATCTGCCTGAACCCTCTGTGGACTACTTTAACCCTGGACCGGCTTGCCCTCCAGGACTGCAGCCTCTGGTTCACTCTGCGTGGTGCCCACCACATCTAATTGGCAGCCCTCCGTCTAGATCCTACCACGTTCTATGATGGTGGACTGAAGTGTCAAACCAGGTAAGTCACTCACACGGATAATCATCCTCTGTCAGATTATCATGGTCACTTACCTTTGTTTTTTTCCCACCAGAGTTTCCAGTGATGGGCGGTGCCCCTTCCCAGCAAAAGCCTAATCAGATCCACAGTGTTTTCAATAAACACCTTTTTAAGTAATCACTGTCTGTCTCGCTTGAATTCTGCGACATAAACAGCATCATAAACAGCATCTTTTCCAATACTGAACTCTGCGGGACACCAAAAGCAATGTCAATGACAAGTGATGATCACTAATATTCACATATTGTTCCCTGCAACTTAACTAGCTTTTCATCCACTCCAGAACCACCCCTCATGTACCATAACATATAATAATTTATATCATAATACACTGCCTGGCCAAAAAAAAAGTCGCCACCTGGATTCAACTAAGCAAATAGGTACGAGCATCCTATTGGATAATTACTGCATGGGCGATTATCTTTCAGCTGGCAACAAGTAATTTAACCCCAACTGGTGCAATGACTTGCTTCTCATTTCCTAAAATACCATGTCGAAATACACATCCCCCGGTTGTGGAAAAGATGTTAGTCTGTTTGAGAAGGGTGAAATCATTGGCATGCATCAAGCAGTGAAAACATCTAAAGAGATTCAGAAATTACTAAAATTGGGTTAAGAACTGTCCAACACATTATTAAAAACTGGAAGGATAGTGGGGACCCATCCTCTTCAAGGAATAAATGTGGCCAGAGAATGATCGTGATCGGCGATCACTTAAATGTGTAGTGAGATCAAATCAAAGAAAAACAACAGTAGAACTCAGGGCTATGTTTAATACTGAAAGTAAGAGCATCTCCACACGCTCAATGCGAAGGGAACTCAAGGGATTGAGACTGAACAGCTGTGTAGCCGTAAAAAAAAAAAACACTAATCAGTGAGGCTAACTGGAAAATAAGGCTTCAATTTGCTAGGGAGCAAAAAGATTGGACTGTGGAGCAATGGAAGAAGGTCATGTGGTCTGATGAGTCCAGATTTACCCTGCTCCAGAGTGATGGGCGAATCAGGGTAAGAAGAGAGGCAGGTGAAGCGATGCACCCACCATACCTAGTGTCTATTGTACAAGCCTGTGGGGGCGGTGTTATGAGCTAGGGTTCCTGCAGTTGGTCAGGTCTAGGTTAAGCAACAGTATGTGATCAAAGAATGAGGTCAACTGACTACCTGAATATACTGAATGACCGGGTTATTCCATCAATTGACTTTTTCTTCCCTGATGACGCAGGCATATTCCAAGATGACAATGCCAGGATTCCTCGGGCTCAAATTGTGAAAGACTGGTTCAGGGAGCATGACATAAGGCTGAGCGATAATTCAATAACGATATCGATCGATAGACGTGCGGCGCAATAGAAAAAAACAGGGTCGATAAAAGTTCGAT
>NW_015150504.1:575746-577399 GCF_000732505.1 Cyprinodon variegatus
TCCAGACCTCAACCCCATTGAGAATCTTTGGGATATGCTAGAGAGAGCTTTGCGCAGCGGTCAGACTCTACCATCATCAATGCAAGATCTTGGTGAAAAATTAATGCAACACTGGATGGAAATAAATAAATAAATTATAGTTTAATTTGCACTGCATATAAGGAGCCTCCTAAGCAGGGTGAGCAGATCCCGATCTGTGCAGATCTTTATTCTGCTTCTGTATATGTGTTTTAAAAATGAAAATATATTGTCCTAAATTTAACAGGGACAGATTATGAAAGGCTTTTTTAAAAAAAAAAAAAAAAAAAGAGCTGAAAAGCCAAAATTCATGACCAATCTGTCAGGCAGAACATAATATGTTCATACAACAAGATTTTCTGTGGGATCGGATGCAAAATCGTTTTTGGTGTTTGTAGGGCTTTATTCATCAGCATATTTTCCCATTATTCTGGAAGCCTCACAACAGTTAACCTGAGAAAAACTGCACTACACCATAAAGCAGTAATAAAAATATATAACTGGTTCTTTCTTTACCTCAAGTGCTGACAGGCTAGCAGTAAATCCAGAAGCTTAACAGATCAACCTGCATCCTGCAAGTGTTTCTTTTTAACTGAATACTACAAAATAAATACTAAATACTAAAAACTGACTGGCAATGTTGTTTTTTACTATACTAACCAGCAAAATCTCAGGTATCTAAGAGGAAATGTTTTAAATTAAAGTTTTATTTATTAAAGTTAGTCAACAAGTCCACATAAACATTTATATCAAGTAAAGCTCTAGACAATGGACTTGATGATGGAAGGATCACCACAAGCCAACAGAGAGCATCCAACTCGTGAATGCCAGTCTAAGGAGTATATATATTTCATGTTTTTACAATGAAAAGTGGCAGTTCTCCTTCAGATCATTACTTCATTACTTAAAATATTTTTCCCTAAACTATGGAAAAAAGTTTTGAATTAATTCCTACATTAACCTACAATATTCAAAACTTTTTTCCATAGTTTAGGGAAAAATATATATATATATTTTTTTTTTTACAGTGTCCTGTCTGGCAAGGTGGTAATAAGAATAACTGTCTTGATGCCAAAAGGAGCCCAACAGATTTTACTTTCACAACTGTAGCAGTATGGCAATTGCCATACTGCTCCACTTGATTCATGTATATAAATTGCTTTATTATAATTATGCAGGGAGTTTTACAGTTCATATGGACACTGAAATGTAAGTAGAGCAGAAAAACAGAAGAAGAAGAAGGAAAAAGAAAAAGAAAAAAAAGGACAAAAGATGAAAGAAAGAGGAGATAGGAAGGAGACAATGACAAAACATTTTCAGTCTGCTTCATCACCTGCAATGACATGAAAATAAAGAACAGTACAACCAAAAGACATGGTAGATATACAATAAAGCAAACACCTTGAAACTATCGCTAAAGTAATATTATTAAGTCTGACATGTACTCTGTGTTACCTGAAGATATGAATGTGGGGTTTCTGTTTGGAAGTGAATCTCTAAGTACCTGAAGCCAAGCACCTATAGTTGGTTCTGAGGGTGAACTTGTGCATGTAAAGTTTTAACCATAGAAAAAAAAATGCTCAATAGTGGTTGTGGAGAGCCGGAGAGGCACACCCCCCAGAGCACTGAGTCCAG
>NW_015150504.1:577700-623380 GCF_000732505.1 Cyprinodon variegatus
ACGCGGCCACGCCCCCGGACGGGGCCCATGCGCATGCGCCGCGAACCGGCCGCGAGCGCGGGGGGACCCCCCCAAGACGCCACCCCGGCCAAAAGCGCAGCCCCACCCCACCAAGACCGATGCCAACAGTGCGCAACGAAACACACCGCGCACAGAATCAGCCCGAGAGCAGAAAAGCCGCCCGGCGCAAAACTGCAAGAAGAGCAGACCGCAGCCGGCGCAACCACCCCCCCCCCAGCAGCCCGAGGGGCAGCACAAAGCCAGAGCGGAGCGAACCACGCCGCTCCCCCACCGGACGAAGCCAAAGCAGCACAGCCACAAAGTGAAAGGTAAAAAAAAAAGTATATATTCTTTTTTTTTTAAGATTGTCTGAAAGCAAAAATGTGCTTTTCAGTGCCTTCCAGTGTACAACAATGTTTCATATGTTTGTCAAAGCAACAGATGTCCTGGTCTTCAGGGCACACCACTGTGGGCTGCTTACTCAGTTAGGTTGGGGAATGGGTGCTAAAAGCCCCCATAACGTCTGTGAGTCTGTTGAGATATATTTTAGAAGTAAATACGACAAGAGGTTCATAATGTTTAAGTGTGTTTTTATGCATTACTGTGATTATAAAGAAAAAAAGTTTAAAGTTAAGTCAGCAACTTTCCAGTTTTTTCATTTAGATTTGTAGGATTTTGCATTTAATTATTGGCTGTATGGATATCGGAGATTAAATTAACTTTGGCATTCCAAGTCATTTTCAAGTTTATCATGAAAACTATCTACAGGCATGGTCTGTAAAGTAGTTATGGCACTAAAATGTAACACAGCAACTTAGAAATATGACTGTAGCATAGCAGTAGACAAAATAATTACCATACCTCTCTTCTCTGTGTGCAATGTTTCTTCCATGAGTCTTTCTCTTCTGAACAACAATTGTATTCTAAATATTTTCGCCAATTAAGTAGCTCACGGTCACTAACTCATAAATTGCACAGTACATTTTACCTTAAATCACAAAGTCAAATGAAAATGCACCTTCTTTGCCACAGTGTTTATATTCAAGGTCAAATCCAGCAGTATATGCAAATTATAAGGACTGTTTAGGGAGAAGCAGGAGCAGTACAATGGATAGTGGTTTTGCTGAAAACTTAATGCCATACCTACATAACATTTACATATGTTAGAATAACAATTGTTCTAATCATGCCTTTTTTAGGACTAAATCTCAGTGTAATCAATTGCCATTTTATGTGACAAATGCTCAAAAAGAGGCATATAATTGAAGAAGTGGAAAGACAATGGCGGATGATTAAAAAAATTCTTGAATAAAAAAGAAAAAGCTGGCAATTCTTTCCCCTTTAGTGTGATACCATTCTGTTTCATCCAGTGTAACTTTCAGAATTCACTTCACTTTGTGTAATTTTATAACCATTTTTTTTTACAAAATTAACACAACCTACAAGTACTTTGATACCTCTTCAACCACCTGCCCCTCAGAATATGAAGTTTAATTAAATTCCATTCAAATCAGTTTATTTACATAGCAATAATTCACAACACATGTCATCTCAAGGCAATTTACAGAAACAATACTCTCAAATTAGTTAGGAAAACCAGTTGAATGTATCCAGTCATAGACTTGGAAAAACATGCTCCTCCTTGATGAGCTTGCAACGACAATTTTTCGCTTGCATTCTGTAGTTTACTCTTTAGCAATCCCTCACACCAAGAATGCATCTAGCAATAGTGGAGAGGAAAAACTCCCCTTTAACAGAAAGAGACCTCCAGCAAACATCCCTCTACTTTTAACTATACGTTTTACCAAAAAGCGAAGTTTCAAGCCTTGCCTAAGAAATAGAAAGGCTGTCTGCCTTATGTATTAAAACTGCTGGTTGGTTCTATAGGAAAGGAGCCTAATAACTAAAAGATGTGCTCCCTATTCTTCTCTCTAGAAACCACTAGTAAACCTGTGAATTTAAAGCAAAGTGCTTTGTTAGGAACATAAGCAACAATCAGATCTCTGATACGAATAAGATAGAGCTTGGTTATTTAGGGATTTATATGTGAGAAGGAGGATTTTAAAGTCTATTCTGGATTTCTGGGTCAAGACACGGTTTCTTAAGTAAAGGTTAACTTACAGCTACCTTAAAAGCCTGAGGTACATTTTAGATGAATCGGGGGGATACTTTATTGAATAAATTGGTTGGAACTGGATCTAACATACAAGTTGAAGGCTTAGATGAAGATATAAAAATGTTGCTAACTCTAAAAGCTCAGCTGGATGAAAACAGCCCAAACCATGTTCAGATTTTATATTTCCTTTCGATGCTGCCTCACCTTTCAGAGATAAACCAATCATATTTATGCTAGCTTTCTATTCTTAAAGTTTTTCTTTTTCAAGGGGGGCACAGTGTCCAAGGCAATAAGCAGAAAATTAGTAACCCCATCAAAAAAAATAATCAATTTGTGGAGGGCAATAAATTAAATGGTTGCCCTCTGCAGTATTGTTAAGTGATGCAGAGGAGATAGAAAGTGGAACAGACTCTTTAAAATTTATTTCTGCATTATCTGCTAATATTTTGCTACATTGCTGTCATTTGCTAAGTAAAACTGTTTTTGATAACATTGTAAACCACCCATAAATCACTTAACACAGATATCCATTAATAGCTGATTAACAGGATTTTACTGAGCTGTAATCATCAGAATCGGCTGTGCTGATCAGTAGTTTGAAGGATTTATCTGTATAACCACGACCTAATCGAACCTCAAACTTAAAATCAAATATGGAACAGTAACAAAAAATATAAAACTGTATTAAGAAACTCCTTATAATCAGTTTGTAATTATGTGCTATTTTATGTTAAACTATTTTAATTCCAATAAAATAATATTCCAATAAAATAAAATCACACTCCTGGTTATAACAGGGCAAACTCTGAAAAATAAGAGAAGCATCAGTTCTCCTTGAGACACTGAAATGCTTTGAATAATCTATTAAAACATTTTCAAAAAAAACGTTCTCTGTCACAGTAAAGCCAAAAATAGCATTTGAAAATGGCATAAAGGATCTCCAATGGGAATTTATTCTACAACAGCACTGTTTGATTTGTGGAATATGTTAAATTGTGTTAATCATTGGATTAAAAATCAGTGTGTGACTTGAGAGAGAGAGAGTATAGGTAACCCAATTTAGTTTCTTATGACAAGCTGCTTAAACCTTAGGTAGTTCTTGCAACTGCTTTAAAGAACCATTAGGTCTGATTAATGTAAACATTTATACAAAAACCTTAACTCCAGAATGTACACAAAAAGCAAATTAACAAAATTGACTGAAATTAAAAACACCCTGCCATTTCCTTCATTCCTTCTTTTATTCCTAACTTCTGCTATTGTGTTTCTTTCCCCTCTCTGCCAAGGGAACTGACTGTTTTCTCATTTGCGGGCAGCACACGTCCAACGGGAGGTGGGCCCGAGTGAAATGACTCCTGAAATATCCATCACTGCAAATTACATCTCTGCTCGTGCTGATCCCCTCTTTTGAGCTAATCAAGTTATATGCCCCTGCACAACTATCAAGACGCCTGCTAATGTCTTTTCATTTGCAAAGATAATTACAACAAGGTTCCACTTGAAAATCCATAGATGCCAACAAACAAAGCCAAAATCGACTGATCCATGGGGGTAATTATTTCTCCCTTTTGATGTATAGACATATCTCAAGGGGTTAATGACACTGATTAAAATGATTTATGCAATAACAAAAGAGTCAGGGTTTACATGAGTACAGGAAATAAAATATGCATTTGCATGCATTTGGGTATGAATGCTAATGCACTTGGATTCTCACATATTAAGAGCCTTTTTTAGCAAATATCAACATTTGCATTTTGCGCCTAAAGGTGCTACAAAACCCGTGCCTGGCAACGCCCCGGTGTTGCACAATCTGTAATCAGTGACACCAGCAGCTAAGAACAGAACAGCTTGCAAGCGTTGTTATCTTCAGGTAAAAGACGTGTTTGTTTTTGTGCTTGTGTGCCTTCTCATATGAATGCAAGGTGAGTGAAAGGAAAGCAGCAGGAGGCTCAGTTGCGAGGAGAGTCTAGACATAATGAGTTTAATAACGTACAATGTTCATTAAAACATAGCTCAGAGCCTCTCTGGAGGTGTCACTCCTGTCAGATTAGTGGTGCTGAGATATTGCCGGTGCCGAGGGGGGAGCAGCCCATATGGTCTGTGCTCTTGACAACACTATGACCCATAGCAGATGTGCTGTTTTTCTCTCCCCTGCTATTGGACTCAGTTTCTTTGACATACCTGGGTTTGCTCCTGGGCCTCATGATATCATCAACAAATGAGAGTGTTGCATTCTCTCTCCAGGAGGCAATAAAGCAATTTGAGCAGCAACAACACCAAAAAAAAAAACAACTTTATTTAGGCCTTATTAAGTGGGCTTTCTGTTCTGCAGGTAAGAGTAATGATGAACATAAAGAAAAAGCTTAGTTGTGAAGGTGTGTTGCATACATTCAGATGTTAGCCTATGGCTCAGTGTTTCTAACCTAGGGTAAGGGCTTGACAATTTGACAAGATGTCCTTTTTTTTTTTTTTCCACACAAGGAAGAACTAAATTTTTCTCACTGACTCAACCCCCATTCCCATTTGTTTTGTGTTAACTTACATGTATGCATTTTGGTTCATTCCCCCATCTGCAAACATGTCAGCAAACAATGATACCAAGTTTTTTGCTATAGTATCCAGCTATGTCAGCGTCATATAACTGATATATTCTCGTCATTTTTATCCAAGTCAGCCAAGTCTCAAGTCTTTTGCATTAATTCAGAGTTTGGTCTCTGATATTTTGTGACTGAAATAAACAATTTCAGTTTACCTAATCGGACAAGCTTAATATAATTTGATTCTACTCATCCCTCTGGGTTCTCAGATTTCTTTGCACCCTCTTGGGACCCAGAATTTGCTCTCCATAGTTTGGAAGAGCTCAGTCTGTGAAAACAATTATAATGCTGCCAGAGTATATTCCTGGTAGTATTTAAAAAGGTATTTCCTAGTAATCATTTCCACATTCTGGTGTGGTAAAAATTGTTTTGACACATCAGGATGCAGCTATGCAAGATAACATTTCACCATGCTAACACGACTATCAGAGCTATTCTCATACTTCTGTCCCTAGGATAATTTGCACATCACTTTACATTTATAATACATTGTTACTTATACTGAAAATGCATCTTTGCTTATTTTATTCTTCTGTTTCACTGTGAAGATTATTGGTTGCATACTCCCTCTAACCTCTATTTCCTGTGTAAATAATCATTGCCTCTTGTTTACAAAAGTTTTGAAGGTTCATAAAACACAGTCTGCATTTAAGATTGGACATTCCCCCATTAGTTCTTTGCCCATATAACTGGTTTAGATTCTTGGACAAATTGGTTTAGATAAATAGTTACAGAAGAAACAGAAAATAAATATCTACTTCGTATAAATTATTTTACCAGATTACTAGTGGATGATTCTTGAAGTCATTTGTTACATGCAAGAATAACACACATAGCTTGTTGATTTTACTACCTAGTTACTCAGGTTAAATGCCTCAGCTGCTTAACATAAATTGTACTGTTAGCTTGCTTTCTGTAGTTTCAAAATAGCATTACCCTAGTAGAAATGGTGGGTTAAGCTTATTTAATTTGCACATCAGCCCTTGATCTGTTTGTTTTTTTGATTAAGAAATATATTCCAGCAGTCCTATCTCTCTCTCTTCAAAATACAGGAAAAATGGGGTGGCCTGTTTTCAGCCAGCTCTTTGGCAGTGAGCAGTAAAGGGTCAAGAAATGCACTGCACTACTCCAAAAGTTGAAAACAATATGGATCTTTCTCTGGTATTGCATTAAAAAGATTATAATATAAGAATAAATACAATTTGAAATTATGTCTATGTCAAAACCTTGCTATATCTTAAGGTCTTAAACATTTGCTGAGGAAATTGTTTGGAATTTAGGGGCGGGTGTTGTGAGGCTGGTGGGTACCCACTCAAATACTTTTCCTTTGACAGCCTGTCCTTTGTTCTTCTTGGCCGATAAAATAGATCTAAATATCTAGAAAAACTTGCAACAAATCTTCAATGAATTAAGGCTTTCAGAGTGTCTTCTGTCTCAGCATGGTGTCACTGTCTGACTCCATGATATCCAGATCGGTTCTCCATGGGGGAGGGACGAGTCATCTGCTGAAGTATTCCTTGTTCATATTGCAGATGATTGACAAATGTTATCCTACATGTTTTCTTGAAAATAAATTACAATCTGAAGGGTCCTCAATAAACCTTAAACTTTTGAATTACTCAACTTCTGATGTATGTATTCCTCTGACTTTGTGTNAAAGACTTACTTAGCGGTTAAGCAGAATAACCGCTAGTCAAATATTGAAAGGACCTCTTTCAAATTTAGAAAGGCAGGGTGTGCGTGGTTGGTTGCTGACATTGCACCGGTTAACATGCATGTAAACTGAGATTAAAACTTTAGCCTAAAAATTATTGTTGATGGCTTTAGGCGTGTACGGTAACATGTATAGTTGTGCTTGTTTAGTTTAGGGGTTAGGGATAGGTAGTGTTAGTTTTTCAATTTGCAGTTCATGGAAACTTTTTACAAGTCTTTGCCATAACCTCTCCGCACCACAATCAATAAATGACTAGAGGGGTACCCCCGTCAAACAGGGGGGTTAACCAAGCATTTTTTCTTTTTTTTTTGATGATGATGATGATGATGATGATGATGATTTGGAAGTAAGAATCTGTTGCTATAACTCATATTGCAAAACAAATAACACCATGCACAGTTACATGAATTAACCATTCATAGCCTTTGGGTTTTTAACAAAATAGATAATCTTTGACTCAAACTCTCTTCAAAAACAGAGATATGTAATTGCTGCACCATCATTCTGACTAAATCTGGCTGCATCCAGCAATACTGGACAATGCTATTAGCCTGGAGGGGCTAACACTATACCACACCGATAGAAACAAAGAACTCTGAGGTAAGACTCGGGGTGGTGGGCTGTATGTTTACATCAACAACCACTCCTGTAAAAATGCTAGCTTCTCTTCAGACATCGAGATTCTGACTGTTAACTGCAGACCTTTCTATCTGCACAGAGAGTTAAGTGTGGTTAGCATTACTGCAGTTTATGTGCCCCCCAGCTCTAAAAGAGGCCATGAAGACTCTATATCAGGCAATGTCTGAGCTCCAATCTGCACACACAGAGGGTGTTTTCATAATTTCTGGGGATTTCAACCAGGCTAATTTAAAGACTGTGCTCCCTAATTTTTACAAATATGTGGACTTTGCAACTCGCGGTGAAAACACTTTAGAGCTGGTTTACTGTAATATCAAAGATGCATTCAGATCACCTCCCTGCCCCCTCCTCTGTTCACCGCTCTGTCATGTTAATCCCTGCATACAAGCCCCAGCTAATCAGAGCTAAAAAGAAAATTAAAAAGGCCCAAGTATCTCTAAGACTGTTTTGAATGTGTCATGGTTTTATCATAGCTCGGACCCACATGCAGAGAAACCAATTCAGAGAGACCAGGGGAAAGGCTTAATAGGTTTATTGAAGAAATAATGGTGAATCAAGTGTTGCTCTGAACACTGCTCAACCGGAACTGAAAAGTGAGGAGAAGATGAATCCCTTGCTCAGTGTGAAGCTCAAACGATCTCTTGAGGGGAAGTGAATTCAAACCTCCAGTTTAAATCCTTAGCTCAGTTTGAAGCTCAGATGATCCTTCCAGGGAGAGAGGGTCAGAAACACCCAGTTTGCAGGATGACTTCCTGCCAAGAAGCAAAGACAGAAAAACAAGATTAAGACTCAGGTTGACAAGAATTCAGTTTGGCTAGAGTACCCAAAACTGGCAAACACTCTGGCGTCGAGGTAGTGGCAGACAGCAGCTTAAGAGCACTCCGTTAACGAGGTACTCCTCTGCAGGTGTGTGGGGAGGCGGACCAGAACCAGGTGCCTCCTGGTGGAGGAAGGGAGACAAACACAGAAACACAAACACACAGACAGGAATCCTGACAGAATGCTCTAACTGGAATACCCTCTAGGCTGCAGAAACCTATGAAAACATATTAAATGTAGATGAGTATGCCATGACTGTGTCAGCCTACATCAACAAATGCATTGAGGACGTCAGCATAAAAAAGAACCCGAGCCAACCAACGACCCTGGATGAGTGGGGAGGGTTGAAAATCGCTAAAAGTACAGAACTCAGCTTTCAAGTCTGGTGATAAAGAGGCACTGAGGTGCCCATCAGATCAGAGAAGCAGAACCACAGCCAGAAAATCCAGTATCTTTTCCATGACTCCAGCAACACCAGGATGATGTGGCAAGGTATACAGGCGATCACAGACTACAACACGTCCTCCCCCCCGTAGATGCAAAGGCTGACTTCCTAACTGAACTACACAAATTCTTTGAATGGTTTGAGGCATTAAACAGCACTCAAGCAGATAAAGCCATTCCACAGCAGGGGGAGAAGGAACTCAACCTTGACACAGCTGAAGTTAGGAAAACTCTGCAGAGAGTGAGCCCATCAAACTCCCCAGGCCCTGATAACATACCTTGGAGGGTGTACAAAGAGTGTTAGGATCAGCTGGCGGCTATCCTCACAGACATTTTTAACACCTCACTGGAGCAATCCATAGTGCCAGCATGCTTCAAGTCTGCCACCATCATCCCAAAGAAGCCTCAGGTCACCTCACTCAATGACTATTGGCCTGTCGCACTGACTTTCAACATGATGAAGTGCTTCAAAAGGCTTCTTAAATAACACATAGTCTCCAGCTTCCCCTCAACATGTGATCAGTTCCAGTTTCCCTTCCGACAGAACCACTCCACTGAGGACGCATCTCCACTGTTCTTGACTTGAGCCTAGCAGACCTGGAGGAGACACCCACGTGCGGATGCTGTGCCTGGTGTTCAGTTCAGCTTTCAACACCAACATCCCACAGAATCTGATAGGGAAACTGGAACAGCTGGGCTTCAATACACCCCTCTGCTATTGGCTGCTAGACTTGGTCACAAACAGACCTCAGTCAGTCGGTCAGACAGAACACATCTGATGTCATCAGTCTAAGCACAGGCTCCCCGTCTCCTGAGCCTCCTGCTTTTCACCCTGATGACACACGACTGGCTCCCCATGTTTACCACTAATCACATCGTGAAGTTTGCAGAGAAGTTGTCATCTCTGGGCCTCATCAGAGATGACAACAACCAGGACTACAAAGAGGAGGCGGAGCAGCTGGTGGGCTGATGCAGAGATAACAACCTGATCCTGAATGTGGAGAAAACTAAGGAGATCATCGTTCACTTCAGAAAGAATCATCCTAAACACACTCTACTGCTCATCAACAGCTCAGCTGTAGAGGTGGTCAAGCAGCATCAAATTGCTGGGGGTGACCATCACGGACAACCTCACCTGGACTGTAAACACCACCTCACTGGTCAAAAGGGCAAAAAAAGCGCATGTACTTCGTGAGGACGATGAGGAGAGCCCACCTGCCCCCAACCCATCCTCATGACCTTCTACAGAAGCACAATAGAGAGCGTTCTGACCAGCTGTCTCCCTGTGTGGTGTGGAGGTTGCAAAGCTGCAGACTGGCAGAACATGAGGAGAGTAGTGATAACTGCAGAGAAGATCATTGGGGCTCCTCTTCCCGCCATAAAAGATATTTCATCCCAGCGCTGTGTGTCCCAAGCCTGTAATATTATAAATGACCCCTCACACCCCAACAATGGACTATGCTCCCTGCTACCCTCTGGAAGGAGGCCCCAAAGCATCCGATGCAGGTCTAGTAGATTCCAAAACAGCTTAGTCTCCACTGCCATTGGACTGCTGAACTGCTGAACATAAGATACAAAAATATATAACAACAGATTTAGTGGGATTTTCCCTCACAACCTCTTTTGGGTTACTGTAAATGTTCTGACAGCAGGTGGATGCCCCAGTAATTGACAACTGTATGAAGAGCCTTGTTGATGCTGGTGGTCATTGAAGATGGGTCTGAATGGTTTAAGATGATGGAAGGGCATCCATACCTCTAATAACTACTTGTTACAACCAAGATAACCAGAAAACCATCACACTACTGTAATCTAAGAACAGAAAGAATATGATACAATTTGCACATGGTTATCAATACTGGACTATAATAACAGAAAAATTTTGCCTGGTTCAATGAGTCTTGAAGTCTGTTCAGAGATCAAATGGTAGGGTTAGGATTTGATGTAAGCAAAATAAAATAATGGATCCATCCTGCCTTATTTCAATGCTAGAGACTGCTGATGGTGATACCACAGCTGGAAACATCTGCATAATGTGGTGAAAATTTGCCAAAACCTCTGAACAAAGTTTAAGACACTGTGGTGTGAAAAAAATCACTTTACCATTAAATTTTTTCTCCTTTTAATTATTGCTGCTGATCTTCATGTACTTGCTTGTAAAAGTATTTGTTCTAGCGGAGTACCTGCTAGATAAGGCTGAGTGGAAATCGTATCCTATTGATGCCTCAAAAGCTGTTTTCCAGTTTAAGATATTTTGGTAATAGCTTATGCTTCATTAGACTCAAGGTTATTTCAACAAATGCGTTGGTGTGTGAGAAACTATCTATATGAGAAACTGTCTATTTTCTCTTTGAGGATTTTTTCATGTTCTTAAGGAAAACCCTGTATCTGTCCTCCCTTGCAAAGTAAGGGAGGTAAGGGTAATACAATGCTGGCTTGAAGGAGATACTCAGGATCTCAATTTCTTGTTAAATAAGACTAAATTTGTGTCAACATACGACATCTTAAATTTACTCCATGAAAGTTTCAAGTAGTTTTGAAAAAGGGGGTGGTGACCAATCAATACCGCCAAGCTCTACCCAGCAAATTCGGTCAGCTTATTGTAAACTTAAAGAGGGAAAGACCGTTAAAATGATAATACAGAATGAACATGTATCTGTCACAAAAAAAAGAATGATGAGGAAATACTTTACCACGCATCTTTGGCCATTTCTATTAATCTGCAAGGTTTGTTGTTTTGTTTGTTTTTTTAATTAAGAGCAAATATGTCAAAGAAAATTGTAGCATATTTCTGTCAAACACAGTTCTCTCTCTAAAAGTATCAGTCTTATTTTTAATCCACTTGCTTCTGATTGAAAGTGATGGACAGAGCATTAGCAGTGCCTTAAGGGTTTAGTAAGTTCAGGTTTTTTTTTTTCTTGTTCTTTTTTTTACTTATTGACTTTTCAGCTAGGTTAATTGAAAAATTTCTATGACAATACAAAAAAATATTTCCTAATCATTACTAAAATATTTTCAGGTCATTGGTGGTCATTTTGTTTTTGTTTTGGTTGATAGAATTTTGTTTGGAATAGCATTCAGGTACGTCTGAAGGTTTCACCTCTGAGAGAAATGTAAGTTTGTCACCAAGATGAATTACAGCAAGGCTCTGGCTGTGTTATGATTCATTGGGTCACGCAGCCAATTTTGCCATCACGGTATGAAGTATGCACCTAATAAGCGCTTTGTAATTTCAGCTGGATGGAAAGCAATTTCTCCAGTAGATGTGAAGAACCAGTGATCAGGTTCAAAGGGGACAGCTTGAATTTTGGGTCATGAGGAGTCCATCCATACATCTTTTAGGTGTCCATGAAATACACTTAAGGCAATTATAAGATATACACCACAAAAATAAATAAATAAATAAATGGAATTAACCGAGATAATTCTAGATTAAATTCGCTCTATGAATTCTGCTAAATTCATTCATGATATGTGTGTGCTACCTCCTGATTTTAAAATAATTTTACATGTTATTTTGTACTATTTTTGCTGATTTGTTACTTTGTTTTTACCACTAAAAATACAGTTTCATATGCTATGCCGAGAAATACTTGCCTGCCGAGAATTACCTACCCTGTGGCTCACTGATGAGAAAACGGATTTGAATATGAACGAAAAGAGAACTTTCTCAATGTTACATTTTACAAATTAACAATAAGTTTCAAAGTTCCATTTTTGTTCATATTTCAATCTGTTTTCTCATTAGTGTGCGAGAGGGGAGGCAATTATCAGCAGGCAGGTATTTCTCGGCACAACACTGGCATCTTTATAGTCGGATCTACGTCAGCACATCATGTTCAATGTGATAATTTCCCAGTATGCCTACATAGGTTGGAACACTGATTTGTTTTCGCCCCCAGATATACATCCACGCTAAACTATCAAGGTGAAAGTCATCATTAGTATAGACCCAGCTCCCAACCCATCTGTAAGAAAAATTGATGGCGCTATTTTTTAATCACCCGATAAGAGTCTGGCATTAACACAACACGTTTTATATATATATATATATATATATATATATATATATAGATTAAGGGAGGAGAGTAAGGGAGAGTACCAGATGTCTACAATTGCTTATCCTTCAGCTTAATTCAAATGTCAATACCTCGTTTGTATGGGTACAGGCAGAAATCAGCAAAGATAGCATGGTTAGCAGCAACATCAATGGGGGAGGGGGTGTTGACTGGATTGCCCCACGGCAGCCACTCCAGGACAGAAGGTGGTGATAGACCAAAGGCAGAGATGGCAGAGATGGAAGACTTTTAAATAAATCTTTTGGGGAAATGAAAACTGAAATAAGCAGGGAACCACGGGATCACACAGCAGAGGACTCATTCATATTCTGAATGAATCGACATGCAATCGCATCTTTGGTGGGATTCTGAAAACAAAAAAAGTCTTTCAATATTAAGGACAAGGCTTGTCGCCTTATGGGAATAGCAGCAGCTTTACAGCAAACAGTAGAGAAAGACACTGGGACGGTTAATGCATAACCAACGCTGAAAACAGATGAAAACAAATAGAGGAGGGAGCAATAGTGTGGGTTCCACTCTATTGAAGTGTTGTCAGGGCTAGAAAGGGAAGATTTATGACACTATGTGAGAAGGACGACTTTGCAGGTGCAACAAACATGCCCGGCTGGATCAAACTGTGCAGAAGGAACTAGTAAACACAGGGGTATCCTGCTTCTAATGGATGAAATTAATCTCCACACTCTGATATTGTTGTTCTAGGACAGACAAAGATGGTCTCCCTGTATTTAGAAAAGTATAAACTCAGAGTGTTACCTCTACATAGTTACCTGTCACTAAACTTCCCTTCAAAATGAGTATTTAAACTGCTTGAAATACTTCAAATTTGGTCAAGGTACAACCACAAGTGCCCATGCATTTCACAGGGATTTTTACATGATATACAAGTTTAAAAACATTCATAACTGTAGTCAGCAAAGAAAATAACCCATGGTTTTAAAGAATCAAAATGTAATTGTACTCAGATATACTACTTTATGGGACCACCATTCACTGCAGTTCCTAGCACAAGTCATTTTGTGTTTGGTCTCCACCCCATATTTCAACTACTCCCAAAAATTCTAAGCTAGGTTTTGATACATTCATATACTTTGATCTTAGTCATCTCAATTTTGCTTCAGCAGCATATTCATGGTTGTTGTCATAGGGGACTCATTAAGAGCTTCAACCTTTTCAACCTCTTCCTTTGTTTTCATCCAGGACTATCCTAAATAGAGTAGATAAGGAAAATATTTAGACCCCTTTAAATTTTTTCACTCTTTGTGTCATTGCAGCCATTTGCTAAGACAAAAAAAATTGATATTTCATTTTTTCTTTTTTTAAGAAATTTGCAGAGATTTCAAGATTTCAAGATTTTTGTTTTTTTCTGTCAAGATTGGTTTCTGAGTTTACGTGTACATTAATGAGAAATAAAATTAACTCTATTGATTTTAGCAAATGGCAGCAATGAAACTGTCAAACGGGACAGATGGACCAGTATTTAGGCGAGTCAGACAGTGGTAAGTTTCAAAATGTTTAATGACAGAGATGGGGAAGCAGCAGGCCGTTTAATGACAGAAACGGGCTGCTGAGGACCACCTTTCCCATGCAGCGACTGCTGGGGGAAGGCAATCCCTGCCTTTGCCTCAGGCGAACCTCAGGCGAAGGCGGGTAAGGTCCCCATCACTGGCACTCTGGTTGTGGGACAAAACACAAGCAAGTGACCAAGATAATCTGACAGAAGATGATTATCCTTGTGAGTCACTTACCTGGTTCAGCTGTTCAGTCCATCTTCTCAGGTGAGGCAGAATCAGCTAATGCACTGCCAATGAGATGCGGTGCAGAGCCATCCAGACTGTCCCCCATGCAGCAGCCCCAGTGAGCAGGCAGAACACTAATCAAGGTAAGGGAAACAATTCAGAACAGAACCGTTCTGATGTCCAGAAGTCCATAGCCTGACCAGAGTTCTGATCCAAATAGGAACCAACATATCCAGGGTTCCTTATTGCGTTCAGGCAGGTTCAGAGTTCCATGAGTCCAGCAGCTAGCTCAGACAAACACGCCCAAATAAGACAGGTGGGCTCAGTGGTTGAAAGGAACAGAGACAAGACATGGTACCAGCATAACTGCAGAACTTTAAACTGGCTCCTCTTACAAGGATCACCAGAGTTAAAACTGGCCTCCCCCGCACTCTGAGCCACGAGTCCTGATGACTCCTCGGAGAAGAGCTGGGACACGATCAGGAGACAGGACACAAACACCAAACCCTCTCAATCCACAGGCGTCCGGGGACAGGAACATGAACCAAGGAGTAAACAAAAACTAAACAACACAGAGAAAACATGGATAATGGTGTACTTTTATCACAGCTGCACTTAAAACAAAATGAAAATGTCTTGAGAGCTATACTAATGAAATTTCTTTTTGTATACACTGTGTATACAAAATGACAATAAAGTCTGTCTAAGTCTAACTAACACTAGGGATAATGATCTGGCCTCAATAGCTGGGCTGAATCATATATATAGCAGAAGGAGCAGGTGAAAAAGATGAACGGTACATAGAGAGTGGGGAGGGTACGGCAGGTGAATGAAGTGAGTAGTTAGATCAGCTACTGGGGCTGCGATCCTGAGAGAATCAAAGAGTGAAAATTTTAAAGTGGTATTCCTTAAAATTGTATTTCCTTTAACTCAAACCAGGACTCTTATTTCTTATGAAGGAAAACAATCTTACAGCATGATACTACCACCAACACATTTTTTGGGGGTATGGAATATCCTAGATAAGGAGCAGTGCTTGTGTTCTGCCTAATATTTTTGCAAACAGTTAAAGTGTTATGTTACCTTTAACTTTGTCCCATACATGCTTTTTGTTGCAAACTGTACCAAATAATTTCTAAATATTTCTTCCAAAATGGGTCTCCACTGTTTAATAGTTCAGGGTTAGTTGTAGTGCACAACTAAAAGTTTTCTAGAAAACGTTTCTCCCTCCTGAGCCAAGAGTGGGCTGCTTCTTTTAGCAAAAATCTCCCAGCTACATTAATCTTTTTTCCTTAGATGGAAGAAAAGTCTTTCTAATTTTCAATTGTATTAATGAACTGTCAGCTTACCTACATGTTTTAAACCTGTATTTGTAAAAAATCAAATCACTGTATCATTCCCTGCAGCTTTAAAGCTTTGCACTGCTCTTTGTTGGTCAGTTATAGAAAACCATAATAAAATGCCTGGTGTATACTCTTAAAATCATGATGAATGTTTAGAGGTCAAAAGGTGTATAAACACTTTTTAAGGCACTGTGCATAAGACTGTGCTGGATTTTTTTTCTAGGGTTTTTACAAGCAGAAGTGCGGAGTAAAAAAGCAATTAGCATGAATTTGAGTAGCAACAATACTTGAGGTGGTGGCGGGTGAGGGATGGGGGGTCAATAATCAATAATCTTGTTAAAGGAGTAGCAGCAGTTCACCGTTGCGCCTCACTGGGCACGGAATGAGCTCACTGTGGCATGTGTACAATTGCACTGGAGAAAATTGAAAAAAAAAATCTATTCTCCATGGTGACATAGATTAACAGTGTCATGTCGTGAATGAAGCAAAGGCTGGTGCATGAACTAAATGCAAATCAACAAGGTTTAGAGAAAATGGAATTTAGAAAAATGCCTTCATAGCATTTATAAAGTGGAGTTGTATGTTGCAGACCTTTCCAAGCGGCTGCTTCAGGATAACATTTGCAAGTAAAGATATCACATGAAGCGGAATTATAGATGGCTCAGTGGTTCTGGGCACAAGTCCAATAAGACCTTTATTCTGGGTTATTTTTTCTTCTCAGTCTTTTTCATATTTACCATAGTATGACATGATGTTAATCTTAAAATGAGGTTGTAGAAAAAATAAAGCCTATGCAATGCCTTAAAAAGTAAACACACCTCTTGAACTTTTCAGATTTTTTTCATGCTAATGTAAACACCACAGATCTTAGGACCCAATATTCAAGGTGAGACAGACAGTGGGAAGATTCAAAACTTTTAGTAAAAATAAACAGGAAGTGGTACTATGGATCTGCGGTAGCTTTGGGGGGAGGCAGCACCCATCAGTGGCAACTCAGGTTAGGCAGAAACAGAGGTAACTGACCATAATACAGTATTTTGACAGAAGATGATTATGCATGTGAGTCACTTACCTGGTCCAGCAGTTCAGTCCATCCTCCCAGAGTGAGGCAGGATCCAGCCAATGGACAGCCGAGATGTGGCGGATCCTGCCCAGAGAAAAACAGATTTGGCAGCCCCAGTGAACAGGCAGGACTCTGAGCCAGGGGAGGGAAACAGTTCAGAACAGGAAAGTTGAGAGATCCAGGAGTCCGCAACCCGGGTTAGGCAGGTGAGTGAAATGAGCAATCAGGTCAGCAATCAGTGTAATGATCATGAGAGCCTAAACTAAAAACTAGGGTGTTTTACTAAGATTTAAAGGATTGCCACTATGATTAGCAGCTCAAGGGTCCTGCTCCAGGAGCTCTTGTTTGCCTTTGTCTGGTGGCCATCCCTATGTCTGCCCTCATTGTGTCCCAGTTATCTGGAGTGCCTTTGGATATCTGGGCCCGCAATTACCTCTTAACTGTAAAGGTCTGGCGCCTTGGAGGGCAGGTTTAAGGCCGCCCACACCTGCTATCTTGAGCATGCCCTTCCATACATACCACGGGAATTTTGCTCCAGGTGTTCGCAGACACACACTAATGCTAAACAATAAGATACAGCTACAGATATATACCACCCTGAATGATATCATGTAATCACCATAGGTTTTGTCTACCACACACATGGATATCTACAGTAAGGGATACACTCTGCTCTTGAAGCTTTTTTGATGTTTCCTTTGGTTGTCCGTTGTCTTTTTTTCTGTTATGTTTTCTGTTTCTCTTATCTCATACAGGTGTGGAAGCAGACTTCTGGGAGTTACTGTCTACCTTCTGTGTTGTCTATTTTTTGCTGTTTTATTTTATTTTCTCTCTTTTCATGCATTTTTCTTGTCTGTCTCTCTCTCCCCTTAGTACTTATTCCCTCTTTCTTTCTCACCTCTCTTTCCTTTTCCTTGTCCATTTTATACGACTTTACTCCATAAATCATTTTTAAATAAAGTTTCATATACAAGCACTAGGCAAATCCTTATGGTAGCAGCCATAATGGTCTACTTGTGAAAGTAAATCTCTTGTGCTATCGTCCAGATATCTATTCTTAGAAATATATTGGCAAAACAGGAAACAAAACAACAACGTAAAGTTAAAGAATTATACAAAGTAGTTTATAAATGTAAAAGAGAAGGAAACAGATATACCGGTTTTTAATTATATTTAGCCTCTTTTATGCGGAGGCTACAATAAATTATTTAATGCAGCCCGCTTGCTTTAGTAATTAGGTGAGTGTCCACCTATTGGGTAATTTAATTTACCTTACTAATTCCTTTAAACTTTTATGCTTACAGGGTTTAAGTAATAATTTCCACTTGAAAAGAATAAACTGACAGAAATAAATAACAGCACCAGTTATCAGGTCTAAAAATGTGTATCTGTTCTAAGGTAAGATAAATGTTAGGAACAGAGGCTTGACCCAAATACAATCAAGACAGGTCAGTGACTTCAGAACACTGTTTTTTCAGGAGAGTGCTTGGTCAGCAGGGCTGAGTTTGAGAGGAGCGGACAGGCTGCAGGAAAATTTTGTGAGGCTTTACCAGTTTGTGATCCACGAAGGCAGACAGTTTATGCTGGGCTTTCCTGGGTTTGTGATCCAAAGAGGGGAAGGCAGGCAGTCCGGGTCAGACAGATTTGGAGATCCGGAGGTCCAGAGGCAGAACAAACGGGATATCTAGGCATTCTGACAGAGTCAGAACGGGATCAGGCAGGCTCATTTCATCAGACAGGTAATTTCAGAAGAGGCTGGATTGATCTTAATGGGTTGCATGGCGTAATCTGGCCCTGACAACTGGTCTGATGGTGATTATATAAATATGGAAACAGGTGAAGAGCTGATTGTGGAATGAGTGGAGCTTGGTAGGTGTATAGAATGAGTGATCAGCCCAGCGTCAGTGCCGATCATTACAATAAAATACAATTTCCTAAACATCTTCTAAAGTTCTTTATTATAAATAAACAGTGCAATACACCACACATAACCTTTTGAAAATCCAGGAGACACTTTAGATTGAATTGATCAAGATCTTGACAATAACTGTTGAAGCATTTTTGTTAAGTAAAGGTTTTAGTGAGCATTGTGCCAAGCCTACAACGCCTGTCATTTTGGCACAATTAAATGTGTGAAAACTGGGCCAAATGTGTTTTTGAACTTATAAAAGAGGGCCTGACAAAAGAAAGCTGACTTGCATTCGGGGACTCCTGCATATGACAGAGCCTTTGGACATGACATTCACCCGGTGCATCAAATATTGTGTCTGGATAAGTGAGTAATATAAAAAATGCATAAGACAACCATGATTACCTGTTTTCTAACATTGGTACCACAGAAAAATTGGTTGTTGGACAAGGTTGGTGCTTCACTGCATGGACATACTCCTCAGAGAATTAAAACAAATTAAAACATAAAACTCAAGAGCTGGCCATCACAATTGACAAAGACTCATGGATAATTATTAAATCATTTTTAGAAAACTGAGCAAAAAATAAGTCCAGTTACCTCTTTACTGCCTATTTTCTGGCTAAAAATATAATGAATAAATATATTTTTATCTGTAAGGGTCCAACGAGGGTCGCATCAATATCCAGACATACTGTAAGTAGAATAGTGAATCTTTGCCAAACGTTAAAACTGCTTTTGTATAGATTGTATCTGGATTATTTGACTGGAGGTATTGCACAAGGACAAAAAGACAAAAGTTAAAATTCTAGATGCTTAAAACTGGTAGAAACATATCCCAAAAAGGGGATTTTAGAAAATATTCAGTTAAGGGATTTAATGCAGATGCATGACATATCTCTTACATTTTTATTTGTAAAAATATACAATTTCTGATCCTTTGTGTTGGTCTTCTACATAGTAGTAAAATTTTAAAAAACAATCTGTTTTATTAATCTGGCGTGAAATAACATTAAAAAGAAAACATTTTCAAGATACCATAAATCTCAGTGTTTGACCCAAATGCAGAAGCACTCACAGAGGTAAAGTTTAACTGTTTCTTAAAGGGTTACTGTACAGAAACTAGGAAATAAAAGTTCTTCCGCTTGGGGAGGTTCCAGCGGTCAGGTGAACCAGAAGCGGAAGCTCTAGGAGGAGATCAGAGTGGTGAGTTCAAGGACTGTGGGAAATCTGGCCGATATTCTGAATACAAGGTAAACTTGGACTCACTGTGGTTGTTTGGGAGGGTTTCAGAGTTCCTGTTTGTGGAGGTTTGATCTGTTGAAGGTTTAGTTCATTGGAGGGCGGGCGGACAGGCAGACTATGGTGGTCCTGAGGAGCAGCTGAGCAGACTAATACTAGGTTCCTGAAGTGCACAGCGTTCAGATGAGGAGATCTGTCTCCTATTCTCAGTGTAACGATTATGTCCCTTCCTAGACTTCAAGGGCCTGGCTTACTCAATGGATCAGGAATTTCCTGCTGGAGAATCAAAGAGCAAAAAAAACTTGGTTAGCACTGAGAGAGCTCAGAAGAAATCTGGACTCAAAGTTGACTCTGCAAACTCTGAGGGGCTAGAGTACCCAATACTGGCAAACACTCTGGCGAGGAAGTGAAGACAGTCTGCTCCTTAAATACTCCTCAGGAAGTGATGACCAAATAGGCTGCAGGTGTGAGGTGAGAAGAACAGGAAGCCCTCCAGACTAGCAGAGGACAATGGCACCATCTGGTGGGTGCACGGAGGAACTGCAAGAGAACAAAACAACCCCCACAAACTGGAACCTTAACAGTTTTAATTTTAATGTTGGACAGCCCAACACCATCGATGATAATCGGGCTTGTTTGACTTGTGCTATGCAATATGTATCTAACAGAGAACATGGTGAGATCAACATATATGGGTTGCTAGTGGTACCAGGAGGACATGTGAGAGCCAATTTGTTGGAAAACGATCTTGAATCTGAGCATCTCTCCCTATGGAAAGAATCTACAAATTCCACCTTTGGCTCCTTGCAAATATATTGCACCATCCTCCTGCCGTAGTTGTTTTCCCTTTTTATCATTCAATGGTTATTCAGAGAAGTATATCTTTTTCAGCTTACAGCTAACAGGTTTAATGGCAAAGATGACCTAAAATCCATATTTAGTTGGGGGGCAGTAATAGACAGACGAAATCCAATGAATGTAAGGGTTGTTTACACCCCATGCTGCATCTCCGGGGATAGAACTATAAAATATTTGCAGATATTGCAGCAAAACAGTCACATATTTTAGTGATTCTTTATGTCATAAAACATATTTCATTCTGGTGAAATGTATGCTTTCAGCCACATTGCTGCAGCAGTCAGCCCTGAGTAGATCTTGAATATATGTGGATGAAGTGAACTAAACACAATTAGATCACTCAAGAAATAACCTTCCTAGCATTTCTTATGTGGCCTATAATTTAAGCTGCCCAGAAATGCAAAAGCTTGAAGTGCGTATGCAAGGCTGAAAAAAGTGAAAGCAAAACCTAAAAGTAGACAAGGTATAATTAGAAAATATGATAAAGATGAAGGAGAGACAATGTGGACAGATGTGTCACGTTAAAGACAGATTCAGCTGCTTGTTTCAGACGTACCAATTAGGCTCTCAAACTGGGTAAATCTGAAGTAATTTTACCATCAAAAACATTTCCTCTCCCATGACAAAGCTTACTTTTTGTTGTTTACAAAGACCATAAACTGAGATCAGCCAGTGCATCTGTCACTTAGGATATTATTGCTGATGAGGTCCCACAAGGGAGACATCATTAGTCTTCTCCAAAGATTTCTGATGCACAATCCACTTGCTGACAGTCCATCTGCACAATCTTATGTCATGAATGAATATTGTTTTACTGAATCAACCCAATAAAATTGCATCTTTGTGGAAAATTTAGTAGTATTTGGCCTATAGTGAGCTTTTCAAGTGAAAGAAAACATGAATTTTCCAGAAAAAGAAATTTAAATTATGTTTATGTCAAAACGTGAAATAAGTGTCTGTAACTATGACAATTAATAAAATTAGTTTAATTTTTGATGCTGTATGAAAAGACACCTATTTATTTATTTATTTATTTTTCAAAAAATCATTATAAAAGGATGATATCTTTAGGGATTATTTTTAAAGGGAAATGGACATACATCTCATCCCTTTAGCCAGATTTTTTTCCTGAGAAGTTTCATCAGAGGATCATCTCCAGTTGCAGCAATTCAGCCATATATATTTGGAAAAGAGTATTACTCTACTGATCCATGTGCCATTATGAGGATACTTACATGAAGACTGAGGCTTAAAGAGGTGGCCACGATGATAAAGAAAATAAGAATAATAAATACACTTAAAAGGATCTGTTTAAATAGATGTTTAAAGTTTTTCATTGCATGATGTAACACCCACTAAACATAAGATCTCTGACGGAAGTACAGATTATGCCTATGATGGGCCTGTCAACCGATAGCCTATATTTTTTTGTTGTTTTTTTTTTCAACGTTTTATTGTCATTACACTGTCACAAGTACAGTGCATGAAATTCACTCTCTGCATTTAACCCATCCCCTATGGGAGCAGTGGGCTGCCATCATGAGGCGCCTGGGAATTGTGGGGTTAAGGGTCTTGCTCAGGGACCCAGAGTGGCAGTCTGTGGTATTGGGGCTTGGAGTCAGAACCTCAGGATTGTATGATGTTAACTTTGCAGGTTTAATGTCAGTCCCCTGAAAGTGCAAAATGAACGTCTATAAAATGTCTAATTTCGATCACCCAAATAAATGAACACTAGTGCATGTAGTGCCAATGGCGTAAGGACACAACATAGTAAGCAACATTATCTGGGTGGCCCCATATGAAGTACAACACCCCATCCAACCACCACACCCCCACCACCGCCACCATAGATAACCGATACGAAATGCGTCCCATACATACACACTTCATCATTTCATCATTCTTCGCCTTCACTAGACATGGATATACCTTTGTATATTCTGCTGTAAAATGAGTCTTATCAGGCTCATGGGGCTACCTTGAGTTTCACAGCTCCCCTCCTCACCCACGCTCTCTCCATTCATCTCCTGGTCACAATCTTTACTCAGTGAAGCAGCAACTTCCACCTCTGCCTCTTCAGTTCTTATCTTCTTTGCTGTTTCTTTTCTGGAATCTGCTTTAGTACCTCTTTCTGATATCCATCATCGCTAACACATTGTACGTAACGGTTATGTTTTTAATCTACACTCTGGATTACCCATAATTTCAAATCATATAGTAAAAAATAGAATACTCAAATACATTGTTCTTTTGAGATCTTTATTTCGGTTTGAAACATATTATATGAGTGTATTCTTTTACCAATCATCTAATGAACTATACCCACTTATTAACATAGTAATTAAAGGTACCACTGTCTGCTTTGCTATTGGTGTCATGTTTAAATGGCTCACCATCCTGTTGAAATCTGCCTTGTGTTGGGACATAAATAAGGTCCGGTCAGTTGATCTAGTATCAGGTGGGTTTAAGTCAAATTTTTCGTGCCATTACATTTGCGAAGAGACGTCCTGGTCCACAATTGCATAGGAGGCTTACCAGGTGTCAGTGACAGGGCCTCAAAGAGGTCGGGGGCCCCTAAGCAACTACATACTCTGCTTACCGATAGTTATGCCATTGTGATTATACTAACTGGGCTATTTTATTGACTATTTGTGTCTTTTCAGCTGCATTTGTATTCTATTTAATCAGATAACATCATCATAAACAGCTACAAAACAAGCTTAAATTGGAGGCAGATTGAATTCGCTTAGTTTATCTGAAGACGTTTCAAACTATCCAGGAGACTTTATCAATTCTGTCAGCTGCACGAGAGTGATCTGATGTTTTTCAGTAGGATGGAGGTCAATCCTCCAAAGCACAAGTCAGATACAAATCAACAACCAATCCAGTGTCAGCCTGTGTTACTGTGTTAAACAACCCCAGTTATGGATGTATGCATGCTATTAATAATCTAATTAACTAAACTAATTTTTGTTTTTTTGTTTTATTATTTTTAAATAAAATTAGGCCCTAGGAACACATTTTTGGTTCTTTATTCAGATATTCTTTTTACAACACCAATTTGTTTTCTGCAATTACAGATAGAGTCATAAGTGTCAATGCAGCAGCGACAGAAGACATAATAAGAATACATACTGCAGAGCACCTACAGTTTGTGCCACAAGAAAGTTGAGGTAGGGTACCCAAAATCTCTCAGGGGTGACAAGCTGCTTTGTGCCTCATCTTCAAATGTTCCAAATTAGGAGTCCTACAAATAATGATTGTGCTCTTCACATTAGTAGCCTATGTTTAAGTTCTAAAGACAAAAGTAGAAATAAAAAAATTTAAATAACTAAAGCTACAGTTAAATATAAAAAAGATTAATATTATAAAACATGCGGAAATTGTCTTTTTCTGCTGACTGACCCCCTCTTCCTGAAAAAGATAAAGCTGCAGTCAGATTTACAACAGATAAAGGCCTAAACAGCTTGATTCACCTTCAGCAACCTTCACCACCAAAGTAGAGAAAACGTACAAAAAAGTGATTATTTCAGTTTTTTATTGTGCAGAACTGAATTGGGGGTTTCAGTGTTTATTTGTTTAGCAACTGTATGATTATAAGAAAGTAGCCTGGACAGCCAGACTAAATTATGCTGTGTAATTTTGTCAGGTAAATCGCTGTTGACTCTGGCCACATCTGGTCGGACCAATCACAGCAGATGCGTGACTCTCAGTGCCAGAATTACCCATAATGCAGCAGCGCTTTTCTGCTAGCATAACAACAAGCTGGGGACCGCAACAAGGCAAAGTTACAATGAAAATTAATCACGTTGTAGAAAGCACACCTTATATCATCAGATTTTTAAGGCACAACTGTCCGAAATTGTTCACCAGAGAGCTTCTTTGCCGGCTGCACTTAGTTCACTAACTAAAAAATTACAAAACAGAGCCTGTTGCTCCATAGTTATTTGTCTGTTTCTAACCTGGGTCAGGCTGACCCTGACCCAGCTGTACCAGTTGTTTATTAGACTGATAAGCTGTGTATATGCCATATTAGTCTGGTTGGCCAGGCTAATAAGAAAAGACTTCCTCAGTTAATTGGCCAAGGAGAAACTCCAGGTCAAAAAAATTGAAAATTGTTTTTAAGTATCTACAGTATTTACTCCAGATTAGGGTTATCTTTATTAAATAGTATTAAAAGATAATAGTGTGAGTGCTGAAGAAGCCTAAAAAAACCTAAAGATGATAAAAAGGTCCCTCCTAACTACCGTATCATATTCTGTTGAGTAAGTGTCAGCACAATAAGTCACAATAAGTCCCTTCTTGGCCTTTTTGCCATTTTTTTATCCAATCCTTTAGCATTTACAAAATTAGGTAGAATTGTGCTTTTTATAATATAACAATTCTTCTTAACAATATTTCACAGTTTTGAAAAAAAAATAAAAAATTTACATTTTACATTTTGCATAATTCATAGTCGCACATTTGTAAGGAATTCACATCTTTGGGTTGAGCAGATAAATTGAGTAGGTCTGTTACCCTCATGAAATCCTTGCCAAAAACGCCAAACTGCTTTTGGTGAAGGCTGATGTTTCCACCATTTCTTTCTTTATAAAAATAAGATGTGCCATCATTAACGGCAGTCTAAGCACATAAAAATAGAGATGAGATTCTGCAAAGAGATCCAAAATCTCAATTCCAGAGAAAACAAACCAACACAGCTATACCGCCTGTACCGACTTCTAACAAAAGCTACTAATAAAAGGGAAAGCCATTCAGCAACAATGTGTGAACAACCATGAAGAGGAGATCCCTGGAAGGTTTTCCAAAGTACTTCTCAGTCCCCTGTTTATATAATAAATAAAGGGTTAGGGTTAACCCATAAATTGTTAAATTGACAATACACTGTTCCTATAATCTACAATCATTGAATATGACACACAAGACCAAAGCAGATTTAAACCTCAATCAAAAGCAGAATAATTGTGGCATTGGAAGAGAAGATTTATTTTTTCCTATCAAGTGCAAAAGTCACATACCTGTAATCAGCTTAGATGCTATGTTGTTGAAAACTACCTTACTATCTAATAAAAAAGTAGGATGATTCTAAAGGTAATATATTGACAAACGAGTTGTAACTAAAACTGAACTAAATTTATTTAGAAGACTCCTTTAAAACCAAATTAAAATGTGATGTTTAAAACGAACACTGATGAAACATACACCATGGACATGAAAAGGCCCTGATGTTCATTATAGTTGGGCCTTCAGAAGAAACAGAAACAACTCAAATATAACAAAATATTGATATGCAGATCAGCAAATCTTAATGATAAAAGAAACATTATTCAACAGATTTTCCCAAAAGAAAGGAAGTATACTATTATTTTTCCTCTTTATTTTCAGTGTAAAAAATAAGCATTCTGTGGAAACTGCAGGCAAATGTAAATGTATGTAATAGAGTTACAATGCGTCTAAGGAGAAAACTATGTTAAATTGTCAAAGATATAAAGATTGGGCTATGTCTCGATTTCATTATGTTATTCGAGTCTTTCTGCAGAAAGAAAAAGAAATCTGTGCAGTATAAAATATTTAACAAGCTTTCAAAAAATGGGGACAGCTGTGAATGTGTGGCCTCATATCTTTCAAGCCTGCAGATGGTGAGTGTTCAGTCAAGTACACATTCAGAAGATAAAATCTCTGCCAAGGCTGCCCGCTTTTATCTTCGAATGTTTGTATTACCAGAACACAAGTTCTGGTAATATAAACACATTTACACCAACGGTAAGTGACTTGAAATGGACGACATGTAATTCCTCTTCACTAGTTTCCATTACTGAGCTGCCATGCTTCATCCTCAATATCCCCCAGAGAACAGGGGTGATGAAAAGGAAGTAAACAAACTGAGTTCTGCTAAATGTTCTAAATTTATCTGTTGCCTCGTATCACTGCGAGGCGGGTTGGAGGAACACTCATTGTATGGGCTGCTGCCTCCACCACCAAGGAGTCCGGCTGATGAGCTCTGTGATATTGGTTCACCAATGGTCTGATTACAGACACAGGATATGACTGAGCTCAGCACTCTCTGCAATAGTTTTATCTTAGATTGCCTCACATTGAGCATCCGTTTGGTCCCTATCATGCAACTACCACAGTATCAATTTCTCTTACACTTAGACACTACAAGTGTCAGGGAGATGAGCAGAGGGGCTAAGAGAAATAAAATTGTTAGTTTGTGCATGGATGAGTGGTTGTGTCTGGCTGTAGAGCTTCATGTAAGCTCACTGCTCCTATCTAATGTTCTTGGATTGATGTTCCAGTCTATTCTGGGATATGAACTGACAACAATGTCAGATGCATGTCTTACGAAATATGTCACTTATCTTTAGCTGTATTTATGTATCTTCTGCCAGTTTTCTATAAGTTAGAAGATGTCCAACCTCTGGCTTAACTGCAGCGTACCCACTCCCCAAGCTGCTGATTAGGGGGGAAGTTGACTTTGTAAGTCTTTGCGTGTGATATTTCAAACGGATGAGATTTTGGTAGAAATAAAATCACTCATAAAAATGTGATCACTGATCGGAGAAGTAAAAAGATAAGACTTTTCCTTTATGCATTTTGAGAGGGAGGGACAGAGGTAAACTGTCCTCAAAGTTGAAAATATGTTAAGCATATCAATTTGAACAAGGGCCAAATTTTCAGTAGGGCAAAGCTGTTGCTCTGCAGTAGCATGTACCAGTCAAAAATGATTTGCAAATATATCCCCCTAACAACAGAATTTCCAGTCACACATAACAAAATTATGCACATATTATGTCAGCGCTGAGTAAAGTTCTCTCAAGTTGATATGCTGAAGGCTTGCACTAGCTCTAAAGATCAGCAGCTTGTACTATGTTCTAAATTACAAGAACTCTTCTTACAAGGTGTTTTTGAAAAGAAATTAATAATGGTTCTTCATGATGCTCTTTGTGTTTTAAAAAGACCTCTGAGACTATCACAGAGCAGGTGCCTCTATACTGATAGTTGATTGCACACAGGTGGATTCTATTTATCATCATCAGTCATTTAGTTCAACATTGGATCATTCAGAGATCCTCACTGAACTCCTGGAGAGAGTTTGCTGCACTGAAAGTAAAGGGGGGAATTAATTTTGCACACCCAACTCTCCAGTATTTAATTTGTTAAAATTTAATCGTTCAAAAATTGTGTGTTTTTTTGCAAAAAAAAAAAACATTTTATTTCTTTATAGTTGGAGCCTGAAATGTAACAAAAACTAAAAGAGTTCAAGGGGGCCGAATACTTTAACTAGGCACTGTATTTAAAGTGGAACAAGCCGTGGTGATCTGGTGCCAGGGTAATGAGGAAGCTAAGAAAAGGTTATTTGTATTGCTCCATTCATATACAGGGTACCTATTGGTTCTTTACAGAACTTTACAGGTGGCCCAAGTTGTCTGATACAACCACATTGTACTGACATTTTATTTTTCAGTTACTGTTTTTTGTATTTCAATGACTAATTCATAAAATGAACAAACTACATTACATTATTGCTGGCTCTTATAGAAAAGTGTCAAACTAAAGTGCACAGTAAAATCCTAGTTTGACTACCCCATTACGTCACAGAAAACACAGAAAAATGGGTACATGAGCATCCAACCTGGATCACAGTGGTCCTGTCAGAAAAAACAGTTTTACCACATGTACAATATTAAGGGAGCAGGGTAACAGTGTAATCCTTTAACAACTGGTCCTGTCATCCACATGGATCTTAATTGTTTTACAAAGGTTCATATAAATAACTATGAATATTAAAAAGAGGGCAGGTCTATTGCTGAACTTAAAGGTATAGTGGAGGAAGTTACTTTTCCCCGTGGATCATCAAAATAAGTGGTCCTCCTAATTGTCAATCATTCTGGTGATATGTTTACATAGGACCGTCCTACGTGTTCGTCCCCATTTTCACTTACTGGTGGTGAGTCTTACACGGTGGAAAAATTGTAATTCTTTTGAAAAGTAAGCTTGTATGAGCGATGCAAACAGCAACTTTTAAACAGAGAGTTCACAAGGAGAAATGGGCTAGTGCATGCTCTCCCACATGCTTAATAGGCGTTGCCTCTTAGAAGCGGCAACAGGGTTTTGTATGTGCATTTTTTTATTTAAAAAAATAAATAGCAGGCAGATCTTTTCAAAAATGTTTGTAAATCCTCCACAATGCATGTAAATATTGTAGAAATATATCTAAAAGTAAGGTCTTAATGTCATTTTATTTTATTAGGACTAAAAACATATTATAAAAGTTAGGTGTGAAATAATTGTTTCATACACTTACTTTGATCTTTAGCATATTGTCCACAACGATAAAAGACAGGCAAATAATTGCTTATGGTAAATCTTCCAGAAATTTGCTGAATATGTTGCATACAGATAAAGAAAAATGCAATAAAAACTGTAATTTGGGATATCATAAATACTCACAGGGATATTACCATAATGAGATATTGTGAGGCCTTACTTTGACATCCAAAGCTTTTACCATTCTATATCAGTGTTTTTTTTTCTTCTGCATAACGCAAACAAAAAAGATCTAAATTGATGGTACACCTCTCTGTCCTAGGACTTTCTACCATCACCAAGAGCAGCCCGGGCTGTGAGCATAGCCATGTCTGTAACAAAATGGGACTTGCCTTGCTTTAATTCCCGATAAGGTCCATGCAAAGAAATGTAGGCCAAAGAGCTCATAGCCCTTTGACAAGCTACTGTAAGTTATTGTACATCAAACTAGCTGTGCTGTGGCACAGTTATAGAGAAAATATGAGCAGATAGCTCCTCCCTAGCTTTGAAGTCTCCAAATAACGATAAAGATAAAAAAGAAAATGCTCCCAGGCCCTTTCTGAGAAAGAAAGATTGAAACCTTATCAATTTGGGTTCATTCTAAGATATAATATATCCTGTGCAAGGATGATTCTGGGATTGCTGAGCACAGTGCTGAAACATTGGATTCATTCCTGCTCTTGTCAAAGTCTCTCTCTGGCCTAGGGCCTCATATTGCCACACACTGTGGTCCCACTACTTACAGCGACAGCTGGTCCCCAGGCTTTCTTTCCACTATCCCTTCCAGAACACCCTGCTACCATGGTCCCTCTTGCAGTCCTATATGAGCCAGTCCATGCTTTCATCTCCTGACAGCTGATGTGCTTCTAAAGATGTTTGTTTGAATCATTAATACAGCTCTGCTGCTGAAGATATATCGTTCTCCTGGAGAGCTCTGAGAGAGGGCTCTGTCTATTCTTGTTTTCTTTTTTTCCCCTACCAGCTGTGAATTTGTGGATTGGACCATACCTATTTCATTAGTGCGGAGATTGGGGAATTTTCAGTGGTACTGCAGCCTCTGCATGCTGTAATTCAGATATGACACAATCTGATGAAGCCATGGTTCATCGGAATAGACTGAGTGGCTTAGGGAGATTGCCGACTTCAGAGCCATTGGGCTTTGGTAGTTTCCACTTGATTAGGCTCGATTCAGTGTGTTCAGCTCTCGCTTTAATTTAGGAACTGCGCAAAGGAAAAAAATGTATTGAGAAAGTCAAATTCATAGATATAATGTAATTGACTTTGATGAACATCTAGGAATATGAGGAAGTTTGATTAGTTGGACCTAATCAGAGTTTAATTTGTGGACTTAGATTTGATCCTCTTCCTCAGAGTATCCTATAGAACAGCAGATCAAGGAAGCAGCACCAGACAGTGATTGATAAGTCATTTATGTTAACATCTCTTGCTGTAGCTCCCCCTCTCCTCTCTCCTGATTTGATCTACTTTTCATTCCCGGATTTTTATTCACCATCACACGCCCTGCCTTGATTGCAAGCTGCTCCGCTAATAGAGTACATTGTATTTCACGCTGGTGCTGACAGGCATAGAGAGCCCTCAGGCTCACAGTTATCCTGTCATGAGTTTTCTGCAGCATCTTTACATCATCTTTGTTGTACAGTATATCAGCCCCCTTTAGGGGCTCCTGAAAATGTGATGTGCTTTTTCTCCTCTTCCCCACACTACTAACTTTAAGTTTAAGTTAGTTTTTGCACTGTTCTTTCCTATATAAAGGATAATGGCAAATTTGTTATTGTTTTTTCTTTCTTTCTTTGTTTTTTGGTGAGGTTTGTGCCCTAAGTGGTGCTGCTTCCTTGATCTGCCATTGGATAGGATACTGCATGAAAGATGCATCAAATCTTTTTGGTCTAATTTATCGGGAACTGTACCATCAGATCAAGCTTTTGAAATTTAGCTGTGGTACATTAGACATGCCAGGAACTGCAGTAACTTGTCCTCTGTGTGTGTTGTAAACCAATGGCCATTAGTCTTTTCTACCTAGTCATATATTGATATGAAATCTGGCAAAGCTCTGTACAGCAAACAAACGTGCTTTGATCAACCTATGCTCTTGAACAAAATGTATCAGTGGATCCAAACCTATTCATCACTTAGTGTCTTGGGAAAATATTTTCATCCCCTATTTTTTTCACATTTGTTACACTACAGCTACAAACGTCAATGCAACTTGATGGGACTTTACATGAACGGCTGACACAAATCAGGGAGCAATTGAGAAGGCAAAGGAGCACAAGTTATGCAATATTTCTAGCAAAAAGTACTGCAATTTTTTTTATGTGGATATCCCCTTGAGGGACAATAGACAGTTGGTCTGTTCTATTACGGATTTTCCATTGTATTCTACTAGGGTTTTTGCTCTGCTAAAATGTGAACCCCCACTCTCAAGTATTTTTCTTTTTTCCAGGATTTTAATGTAATTACATCCAAACATCTTCTTATGAACTCTAACCATCTTTCCTGTTCCTGCTAAAACAAACCATGGTGTTAACATCACGACCCTTCATGCTTTAATTGGTTATTTAGGGTGATCAGAGGAGGAAATTAACCTCTTCAGCTTTAGCTTGCACAAACTTGACACCGACTTTCACAATAATATTGTAACCCAAGGTACGCTCATAGTAATTTCAGCTATTATTGTATGAAGCTTTTCAATGTAAACCTAGAAAAATGTTCCTAAAGTGATTAAAGGCTAACTTCATACTTAAAGAACGTCACATTGAGATCATAATGCTTAATGGGAGATGACCATTGCTGAAAACAAATCACAAGAAAGCCAGACTGCAATTTACCAAACTACATGTTGACAAGCAACAAAGCTTCCAGGGCATTGTCCTATGGACAGATTTTTATTTATGCAGAGGCACATCTGCTCTATGTTCACAGGTGGGAAAATAAAGCATATAAACCATATAATAAAGGAAACTGTCCCTACTGTGAAACATGGAGGAGACTTTGTTGTGATCTGGGCCTGCTTCGCTTTTTATTTGTTCATTTTCATAGATATTTTATTTATTACTCCTTTTGTCAAATTCAAGTTTTTTCGGTGACAATTGTAGGTTTTTCTTTCATTAAACAAAGGAAACCAACAATTTTTTCCATATATGTAGTCGTAAAAATCTGTTTCAGATTTGATAAATTGCTTGGCATGTGGTAAGTATTTACATTTGCACATGTCCTGTCCATAATCTGTGTGGTTATTGAAGAAGGAATTAATGCACTCACTGGTTCAGCATATTTACACACACAAATCCCTTGGCACTTTTTAGGGAGGATCATCTTTGCGCGTGGTAACAATTTGCATGTGTTTTTCTTTTTAAGATCAGCAAGGATCATTTTACTGCCCCCTTAAAAAAATATAAACTAATTTGTGGTTGGATGTCACCACACTTTAAAAAAAATTGGTTTAAAATTTCTGGATGACAAAAAATGTTTTTTTCTGATACTAATGGTTTAGGTGACACTGTACCCCTCAACCTTGTCGCTTATTTGCATTATTAAAGCCTCAAAAACTTAATATAAACATTTCTAGAATTAAAATTAATAATTTTTTATGGTTAAGATGTTAAAAAATAAAGTTAAGGTCAATGGCTAAAGAGAAGAAATTAGCCCAATCCTTCAAAAATATCAATAGGAAATGGTCTTTTTTTTCCACGTGGACTTATGCAGTTTAACCTTGTTTTTGTTAGTGTTTGTTTCACCTGTTCACACATCCTTATACACCAGTTTGATTTTCTACCTACATCTTCATGAACCTTCTCTTTGAGAGTTGTCCTTCTCATTTAAAAATATCAGACCTATCTATTGACAAGTAAGATTGATTGATAACTGATACATGACAACATTTCACAGAAAGCCTGTCTTCTAATGTCTGTTAATGTCAGACTATTAGTTTTATTGATTCTAGTAGTATTGTTTCTAGAGTAGAACCTAAGATTGCTGCATGAGGAGGTATACCCAGGCTGCCTCAATTTAGCTATGTCTTTATAGAATAGCTGCACTTTCCCAGTAATAACATTGTGTAATATCCCATTATGCTGTCTGAATTAGTAATTCTCTCACTGTGAAATGCCAGGGTCCAAATGTATTTAATTATGATGTAGAAGAAAACTGTGAATTCCACACCCTTGATCCCAAAAAAGAAATGCATTATTTAGTGTCAGATGAAAGTGACACACATACTCCTCAGATGTAACAGGATTTATACATTTTCATAATATAAACATATTTATACTATGTTTCATAAAATCCTCTTTGATTCCACCTAGTTTCATCCATGTAACACATGTTCTTTAATTGGAGAGCACTCGTGAGGAGTTGCAGTGAGGAACTGGCTTAGCAGTTTTATTGAAAACCCATAGTTAAGAGTTACTTTAGCTTAGAATTAAACTAAAATGAACAACTACTCTTTTTCAAAGAGAAATGGTAAATGGCTTGTTCAGCATGTTTTCAAGTCAGGGAACTCCATAGTGCTTTACAATAATATTGGTCATTCTGCCAATAACATACACATTCACGCACACTGATGGTGGCCAGCTACATTGTAGCCAGAGCTGTATTGTCTCACACTAAAAGATGAAACTCATCTTTACATAAGCACCACATAACCCTCTGGCCACTATCAAGAAGTATTGTGGGTAAAGTATCTTCCCCAAACATACAAGGACTGAGAAGGATGGTGCTGGGGTTCAAGCCAGAAATTTGCCAAAGAATTTAGCTATATTTTTAATGGAAACTGACTTCCTTTTAAGTTAATTTTTTGATTGCTCTTAATTACTTAAGTTTCATAAGTCATATTTTATTTTACTTTCCTTCACAAGAGCCATTGACATATATTTCAATTTAATTCAGTTTATTTATAAAGCGCCAATTTACAACACATGTCATCTCAAGGCACATTACAGTTCACCAAATCATACAGTCAAATTGATAAAAAATTTTCTAAGGAAAACCAGTTGATTGCATCGACTCATTGGCTCGAATGCAATCCTTCACACTAAGCATGCTTGTAGCAACACATCATTTACAACAGTGACTTAAAAAAAACCCTCAAAATATCTTACTTATGTACGTAAAAGTTTGGAATAGACTTCCGATATGAAGTGCAATAAAATTATTATTTTATATTACCTTTTGAATAATCATCATTATTACCTCCGACAACATGGCTTTGAAACACAATTTTTATTTACGGTTACTCTCAAAATGTACTGTCCTTTACACATTCTGCTTATTCTAATGACAGAACTAAACGGTTTAAATGTCTTAAAGTTTGAGCAGCAGTTTTTGTAGAGAACCCACAACATGCCACTTATTGAAAGTGCTAAAAACAAACTGCATGTGCAATTAAGCACCCCTTATTTAGAATCTTTGAAGAACAGGCTCTGTATGATGTGTTTACTGTATGTGAAACTTCTCAACCCTCTCCTCCCGAAAAACTTTTATGGTTTTCTATATATGACCCATAATAACTACATGAACTGCAGCATGTTTGTCATTTCCCTCCACATTGAGGTCGCAAGGGTGCTGTAATCTAAATGAGAAAGCTGTGAGTTGATTGCTCTGCTGCCAAACTTGTCATGATGACCAAGATACATCACTGTGTGTGGCTCATGCAATGAGACTAAAAATCTAAAAATATTTTTTCTGCAGTAACCTACTTTGTTCACGGTTTAGCCTAATAGGATTTTGAATGCACAGTGTGATTTGTGGTGATCCATATGGGAGGATTTTCTGAACAACCCTACTGGGAATTGGGCCCAACCTGGCACCTCAACTCCATGGAGTATTTCTATTCAGTGTGAATTTACTGTTGCTTCCCTCTATTTGGAAGTCAGCCAAATGATCACAAAGAGGCACGAAATTTCTAGAAAAGAGAGGCAAATCAAGCATAAAAGGCCATTCATGAAGAAACAAACATAAAAAAAAAGAAACACAAAGCAGATGTAAACAGACCACCCGGAAATGGGACCACTAAAAAGACCCAAACAGACAAGAGATTCGAGTGGAGGAAGATCTACAGAGAAAATATATTCAAAGCAAAGATCTACAGAGAAAAGATATTCATAGTGTGTGGAAACCCAACTCAAAAGACAAAACTGCTTAAAAAGATGTGTAGAACAAAAAACAACGACTGTTTTTGTCTTTTTCCTCCTCCTAGGGTGAGTCTGCTGAGACATCAAACTGTAAAACCAAAGTTGACAGTTTTTGAGGACATTTCAGTTTTTTTATGGGATACCTGAAAACCAATGAATGCAAACACTGTTTAAAAGTTGGAATCAAGAAGGTTGGCCAAGGCTGGAGAACAGTGATGACGCCTGTCATCCCAGACAATCTATTCCCATAGGTCTCACCTGCTGATGAAATGTGAATGAACAGCCAAATGACAGCTTAAAAACAAAAAACGGTATCCACTCGATCATCTGTCCACCCTGTCAGACTATTTTTTCTGTTTTTCTTTTTTAGGTTTAGATCATCCATGCTGGTTGTCTGCTGAGCTGTTGAGCTGCGTACTGTGATTTGCACTAAAAAGACACTTTTCCGTTTGAAGCACCAGAGCAAATGCGGGTAGGCTTTAGGTTAGTCTGAGTACATTTCAGAAAGCACTCAGGTTCACCCAGTAGCTTCTTGTCTTCAAGCACTCTTTGACTCTGAATGAAGTTTCGCCTCACCTGCCCTTTACAGGTGAAGTTCCTTTTGATCAATTGATTGTATCTTTCCATCATAAGAAAATTACTGTCATTACACTGCCTATGTGTATTTTTTTTGCGAGGGTTCATGTTTCAACAACAAATTTTTTTTATTTCTTTAGAATTTTCATTACATAGGACACATGGCAGTGCATATATGTGAAGTAAAAGGAGAAGGACTCTTAGTTTATCAGAAATGCACTGGATCCTATTTGATATCCAAAGTGTCAGAAAGACGGAATATACCAAGTCCTAGCAATTACATCTGATTGAAGTGAATGGGAACTGGCAGACTGGTTGCAGTTCTCTGCAGCTATGTCCATGTAATTATGACCATGCAGCAATTTGACATAAAAGTAAAAGTCATTAGTCAGAAAGGAAGAGAGACACAGTAGCAAAGTCAGCTTTAGGAAAAACCAGTAAAGGAAAATCTCTGAATAGTGATGTAATATGTACACAATTCCATGTTCATCTTCAAATAGATAAACATAGAACATTTGCTGCATATAATAATAATAATAATAATAGACAATGCTTAACAGCATTCAGATAACTAGCAGGAAAGACTTAGGCATCAAATATGCACTAAGAAAGCATTTCAATAAATAAACAAATGTTAGGAGCTCAGAAGTACAGAAAGACACTTAGAAAAGCAAGGCTTAAGTTTACTGCCCAGCTTGTTTCTCCTGACAGGATTACTGATCACACTCAGGTTTGATTACTTTATCCTGAGAGTCTTATGATCCCCAGTAGATCAGAGAGACAATCAGCCTGGAGTGAGGGAGATGGTACTCAAGCAGTTTGTCTTAATTTTTCTTAACAAAATACAGTGCAATTAGTTCTGTTAAGAAGTTACCAAAGTTAGTAACCTCTGTATATCTTATTCTTAATGCAATACTGTTTTATGGAACACCTCAGAGGTTTGTTACAGGCTTAACAAAAAACATCCGCTTTCCCACCAATTCAGTTCTTTGTGAATATCTGGTGTTAGAACTGCACCAGTTAAAAAGTACCAGTTGTGTTTGTTTACAAAATCCAAACTATGTACTTATCATCAGTTAGATAATGTGCTAAAAAAAAACTATTTTTGATCAAAAACTGTGGCCGACCAAAGGGAATTACCAGCAACCAAAACATTGTTAAGACCATGTTTAAAGAAGTAGAAACAAAGCTCTCATCTATAGTGAAATGTCTGAATAGCAAAAGAATAGCAGAAGACAAATCTGCCTTAATCACTTTTGCAATTACTAACAGCTAAACTCTTTTCCAAGTCTTACATCTGACTAAAACCCTTACCACTATTGGACTTTTACAGGCTGTGTTGATGAATCTTGCTCTAAAAGCTGTTTAATTCTTTTTTCAGTTTCTAGCATGGATGAGAGATGCATTTATAAGACTTGCGAAGAGTTTACAGTCATTTTAAATGTAGGTACTATTAAAACATCTATTTGCAAAACCATCTAGAGATAAATAATGATAATTGATAATTTAGCTCAATATCTTTAATTTGTGTTTCAGTATTCGCAAACCCCTTCTGAAGGGAGTTTACATTTCTTTTTTGCAGCTTTTATTGTCATTACACTGTCACAAGCACAAAGCGATGAAATTAACTCTGCATTTAACCCATCCTCTTGGGGAGCAGTGGGCTGCAATTGTTGGGCACCTGGAGAGCAGTGTGTGGTTAAGGGTCTTTGCTCAGAGAGCCAGAGGGGCAGTCTGTGGGAGTGGGGCTCAAACTGAGAACCTCAAGATTCCAAGCTCTATGCCCTAACCATTAGGCCACCACTCCCCATAAATATATGGTGAAATCAATCCAGTGAAATCCAGTCTTAAAGGAAATTAAAATGGAATTTAGTAAATTTAAAACCAATCTTTGTTGCAACACAGATTTAATTTATTATACCACTTAGAATGTTCAGCCAGAGGCATCGCTGAATGCCAAAGTAGACGACTGATCTCTTCAAGTCATTAGCTTTGCAGCAATGTCTCCTGCTGAAGAAGCATGTGGTGACAGAAATGTGGGATATGTTTACTAAAGAAAGACACTTCCAATAGAACTGGCTCTGTATAAGGAAAAAGAGGCTGCAAAAAAGCAAATACAAGAGCTGAACTATTCCAGCAGAATCAGAAAGCATTCCACAAACGTTTTCAGGAATGATTAAGGCCAAAGCAAGTGCAGTATATTCCAGTAAAATTCCTAACCCTAATCCAATTGAGAATTAAGACTGGAAAGTAATAATAGTATATAACCGTTAGAAGCTATTCTACATACACTGTCTAACTGAATGAATAAGCTTTGAGACATTTAAGAATCTGCAATATGTTCACCCATTCAAATCGTAAAGCAGGTATGGTGAAATTATGTTCATGCACCCTACCAAAAAACCTGCAACTATGAGTGGTGGCCCTAAAAGTCAAGTACTTACTGAATGGGGACTCAATACAAAGGCATGGGGTGGTCTCACATATAAAATATACTACTAATATGATGTTAACATGCAGGGTGGGAATATTTTGCTTGAAACTGTATGTAATGTATGTACATCTTTTTATCTAACATGGCTCTATTACGCTGCTATTGTTGCACCAGGAATATTCCATTCTAAATTTGTCTCCGTTAATTTGATACAGAAGTGTTCCTTCGAGAAACGGCAGCAACATGCTTGTAAAATTGCACTGGACCTGCTCCGTTGTTATATCATTATTATATTCTCTCTTACGGGGTGTGTAGCACCCAGCACTTGTCCTCTTCATGGCGTGAGCCTCTACCTGCTGTGTTACAAGACAAACAACAAAAGCTGTTAGCCAGTTTCAGATGTGTCGATCACAATATTTCGACCCCCGTACATTTGCACACAGCAAAGCACAGAGAAGGAGAGCTCAAGGGGACACATATGAGGAAGAGGCCCGTGTTTGTGTTTCTCGGCCAATGATGCGTGACCTCTCTTTCACACTCTGCTGATTGTTTGCTGGGCTTACATGCATCTACTTGTGATTATCCACGCTGCCACATTCAGTTCTTTCACTGCCCTCCAGTGGCCCTCTAATAATAGTACGATTCAGTGTCACACACACACACCCCTAGTAGCAAACACACACACACTGCATGCTCACTCTAGCATTGCCACTATCCCTACCAATTCCATAAGAGCTCTCTCCCACAAATGTTCCAGAAGCTGAAATGACAGGATCCGCAGAGAAGATCCAATAAATGTCTACTTACTCTGCTGCTGTCATCATTTCAGTTTATCTCGTCTGGCGTCCCCAAGGCTCAACATGAATTACTTTCAATGCAATTATGGAAGTAACCAATTACAGCCCTTGTAATTTCGTTGTACAATGTACAAATAAGCAGCACAACCCTCCATTTATTACTTGAAGCTGTACTTTTAAAACCGGCCTTGTGGAGGGGGGGTTCAGCAAAGCAAAACCATATGTAGATTGGAGAGTTTCAATCCCAGCCAAACCTAAAGGAATGCTCGCCACAGAAAGAATTGGAGACTTGTTTGTTTTGGGTTTTACTTTTTTTTGTTTTGTTTTTTTTTTAAGTCTGTGTGGCAAGAAGGAGTCAAAGGGCTGAGGAGTTCATTATTGTGATGGGTCCACATGAAAGGCAGCCGCAGTTGGAAGGTCACAACAGCAAGCAGGGAAAAGCTCTTGCTGCCAAAGGGAGGGGCAGAAAGGTGCATGGTGTGTGTCTCTGTGTGTACGTGTTAGGGTAAGAGGGGTAAGTACGGACATGCAGCAGGAGGCGCTATTGTGTTGTCAGACTAAGACGCCATAATCAAGTCCTGAACTGGACTTTCATTTTCTCCTCTTTCCCTCATTACAGCCAATCAGAGGGTTTGGAAGACTAAAAATATCATCAAACACTGACTATGACCACTAACTCTCTGCCTAATTTTCTCCCCTAATTTGATGCCTGAATTGCCCTAGAAGTCTCAATTTGTGAAAATTTTAAACAAGCAAAAACAGTAAGCAGACTTCCCTGGAACAACTTCTTTCAGATCCACTTAAGTGCATCCTTTACATGTCTATAAATGTTGGATTGATCTAAATCATTGAGTGCACATCATTTCTTTTAACAACTGCGGTCACGCAGACGCATGCTGACCCGTGCAATCACTCAGGGAACCAAAACCAATCTATAAATGTAGTTGAGGCTGAACTTTTTACTGGCTTTGCTCAAATGAAGTTTAAATCAGCAACCCAGTAATTAAATGAAGAAATATCCCACGAATGAGAACTTGCATGTTGATTTCACAACTTATCCCTTAAAATTTGCCTTCAGGAGCCTGGAGGTAATAAGTTCATTTTTCAACTGTGAATCTGGAAGGCCTGACATGTTTTGCTTGTGGGTCTTCTTTGTTCCAGAGTGCCATGATGTGAAAGTTAGTTGACCTTCTTATTATAGGCATGTTGTACGGCACTTTCTGGAAAATGTCAAGGCGCTCCTTTCTCTGATGTAAGGATTACCAGGTGTTGACCCAGAATCCATTATCTCCTATTAGAGGCTGTCTCTCATTTTCTTTTGTGTGTGTTGGGCGGGCGGGTGGTGGTGGGTGGCTGTTACGTCCGGCATCTGAGAATTTATTGATTTCTGTGAGCTGATTAGCTTATCTTGACATCCTTGCTATGAAATAAGATAACAAAAAACAATCAATAATTTTGCACAAAAAAAAGTAAATTTTAATTATCTAACCATGTTTAACACTGTGTTTCAACATAAACTGGATTTATCAGATCATAATGATGATCTGCGATGAAATCTATTAGTTTCCAGGAATAGAAATTACCTTGGATTATCACTAATCTAACTCTTACTTTGCATATAATTTCCTGGTTTACTGTTTAACGGTAGTTGTCAGATTCAAACATTCTATTACTTGTATAATTCTTCAATAAACGTTATTATAAAATAATCCTGAAGTTTAAATTTATGGCAATATTTAATCTTAATTGTTAATGACAACATTTTATCCTGCTTGAAAAAAAAAGGTTTGAGTTTGAAGGATGCAGCTATAACTTTAATTCAAACACCGTTGCAGTTTGCTTTCACTTGTCAATTATCATCGGTATGAAGATTATTTTTTAAATATTTTTTATTTGATTCTTTTTTTAATAGAAAGGGTTATGAAACATTCCACTGAAAATACACAGAAGACCAAGAACTTAAGTGTTGCACAATATTCTATTATAGATTTTCTTTAAACAGGGTCAATCTCATATATTCAGCCAACTAAAAGTAACTAGCAAAACAAAGTTTTGTTGTTGTTCTTGTTTTTTTGTTGTTTTAAATAACTAAGCTGTTTAGCTACAAATAATATAGAAAGTTAGCAGAGGTCAAAGTAAGGCTTTTAAACCTCAAGACACATCAAGAATAGTGCCAGTATATTGCTAAGAGTTTATTTCACCATCTACCTAATTCATCGCACAGGGCAGGAAGGGTTATAAAGGGGAGCTATTCAACTCGGTTTCGTATAAACCCAAAATCTACACAACAGAAACGAAACTCAGTGTTCCAAATGAACACATGTGAAATCTTGTTTAGTTTTGGGAAAGTTAGAAGACAGATTTACTCCACTGTTCTTCTTAAAGGTCTTCAGAGAACTTTGCATGGAGTCCATTGCTCTCACCTTTTTACTGTTTAAAAGATTGAAAAAAAAAGAGAAAAATCCTTGTTAATATCAACTGAAATCAGTAATTTACACATTTCTAAAATAATTAAATGGTTTGGTGTTACGTTGAGCCTTTTTGCACAATGTCTTTCTTGATTTTATAATCCAATGATGCTCCCCCCCAATTTCATCCTGCACCTGGTGTCTGTCAGAAAAGCCAACACAAAGGGCCAGTTGAGGCGTATCCTATAAGAGGGTCATGTGTTCAGATTTCCTTTCCCTTTTTCCTTTCCTTGAACTTCTGATGTATGAGAATGAGCTCAAATATCTCAACCACGGGTCAAAACCCCTCCTCAAAAGGGGTGGGGGCTTGTTTTTCCTGAGCTCCTGTGATTTCAGTGCTGTTTGCCTTCAATTGAGCTTTGTAGAACTCTAACAGGTTAGTCATTTCAAAAGGCAATAAAGAGATGGAGTGGGATGAGAATGAATGGTCGACTGACGGTAATATATGCTTCTCAAGATTTTCAGCTAATTTATACAACTAACTTCTTTCTCTTAAAATACAGCCTTAAAGCTGTTGCATTAAGATAAAAAGGAAATATCTTAAGACTTCTCCCTTCCTTTAAAAGGTATATAAATCTACAGAATCTTTCAAAAATATATATGATTGTTTTTTGATACTACTGCCACAAATTGACCATTGATGTACAGTACACTACCTTTCAAGGATACATTGTGGGAAATTTCAGTCAGCTATTTTCATCAATAAGACATCTGGACACTCATAGCGTAACCCATATGTAGTGCTCTATATAAAGGTTATGATGCACATTCGGACACAGCCAATGTTTCTTGGTTTCTGCAAAGCCGACTGCAGTTCAGCAAAAGCCTGGTAAGCAGCTATCAGTGGAAATCAACTGTGCTGAAACAGGGAATCCTCTAAAACCTGGAGGCCCTCAACAACCAACTTTGGGCATGCCTATTCTAGAAGGTTTTTAGGAGAATTGCTCAACTGCAAATGACCAAAAATAAGACCATTAACTTAATATATACCAAAAAAAGAGATACCTTTGGAGAAGCTGCAAAGATATCCCTGCAAAGGTATCCCAACTACTAGCTGGACAACTAGTAGTTGTATACTTCAAAACACGGTTTTAGTAAAGAAAACCTAAAGTATTTTTTGCATTTTACCACAACCCTGAGGGAGACACAGCAAAACAGTTGGCTTACATTCAAAAGAAAACAAGCATAATTGGCAGAGAAGATAACATTGTACTTTAACATTGTAATAGAAGCAAAATTGTTGGGCAAAGAAACTGGTCAGAGTTGATAAGAGGGTGGATTGAACTCTGTACAGGAAAATCTTGTGCGAAAATTGTCAAAATATGCAATTCCCAAAAATACAGACAAAGCTATTCTGAATAAGTTTAGATTAATACCTTCTAGGGTGTTAAAATGACCAAACCGAGAGTTTGATGCCTGGCCTCCAACATTGGTATCAGATGCAGGAGTTTGCTCTACAACGAAAGAGTTGTGGTTCAAACTTCAGCTCTGGCTTTTAATGTTGTTGTGTGCTTCTTTTTTCAAAAGAAAGGTAAACAAGAAAAGCACTCAGAGAGGGCAGACCGCCGTAAAGTAATTCATTTCCCCCGACATATTGTTACTTCCACCTTAAATGAAATCCTATATTCACAGAATCTAAAAAAACTCCTTTATCTAGATGGTGCTCCAGGTCATTCCCAAAATGTATCGTTTGTGGCCTGTCACAACACCTTCTCTGAAAATTTCAGCATAATCCAGCATAATAACTTTTTTTCTTATTTGGAAATCAGACGGACATACTAAAAAACCAAAGCCAATGAAAACATAACCTCAGCGGTGGAGGTAAAAAGGTCAGTCTATAGATCTTCTAAATCTTGAATCTGTTACCTCTCATTTCACAAGCAGTGGTGTGAATACTTTTTGAGATGCCACAACTGTCAAAACGTTTTCCCACCAGTTTTGAGGAGTGTAAATCCTTTTTATGCATCTTAAATGCTTTATGTGTGGTTAAACTTTTATAATTATTGTTTGATATCTACCAGAAAACTTTACAAAACTTTGATCAAATTAAGTCAAACAAAAACAGGGAGCTGTTAGCGAGGTAATAATTGTAATCATTGCTATAACAATAATCATCCTTATTATCCCAAACAACACTCCAAGACTGCCACCACTTTCATCTTCGGCACCTTTGTCACTACAGTCTAATTATGAACTTAACAGTGTGAGAATCCTCCCTCTGAACAAACTTGGAATTAACATGCAAGATTGCAAAGCAGCTTTGTTTCACGTATAGGTGCTAAGCAGCTTCGAGGTAAATGGGTGGTCACGAATTCACTGTAACCATTAGCATTCAAATTTGCAAAAGTAATTAAGGAATGATGTTCTGACATTAACACTGCTGAATGGGAAAGGCTTCCTGTTGTTTAACTGTGCAGAACTAATTTTATAACCTAGAAACAACAAATGGCTGGCTTAGTACCAGGAAGGTTTTTATTTCTCCATCATCCGGGAGCCTGCTTGACAAATGTCCTTAGCCAGATAAGACTGGGAGCAGGATTGTCGGATCCAGTTGACTCATGAAGGGAATGTACTAAATAAATTTATATTTTTTATTCGTAGCGTCTGGACTTTGACATGATGCTTTTCATAAACGGGTGACCTTGACATGGGATGCGGGAGTTCATCCTGCTTCTGGAGCATCTCTGGTTTAAACCCCAGCTCAATCCATCACAGTCATTGTGTACTTGTGTCCTGACTGCCTTCTGATGGTGGTCAGAGGGCCTTGTGCCCCTATACAGCAGCAGTGTACCCCAGGGAAGCTGACTGTGGCTGCCATCAATGTGGCTGAAAGACTGATTGTGGTGTTAAGCACTTTAGAGTCACCTAAGTTAAAAAAAGTACTATATTAAGTACAGGTCACTTAGTGTAAAGGACACTATCTTAAGGAATGCAGAGAGAAGACATTTTTGTCCAGGGGAAGAAGAGCAGGTGTTCTAGCACCTGGTGTCTATCTCTGTACGTGCCTGCACCAGACTCATATAAGGTTTATGAAGGGCAAAGCCACAAACTGCTGATTAACAATTGTTAATTAGGATAGGTTCTCAGGTATTTTGTAGCCAACCGGATGGTGTATCGGTCAGGATACAGGAAAGAGGACACAAGATCAAACTCCACTTTGGATGTGAGCTGGTTTATTTGTCGTGATGCTCAGTGTTGCCAGCAGTCTGTAATAACAAATAATTGCCATTAGGCTAACATATTACAAGAATAGAGGTTTAACTAATACACTCAATTAAATATCCAATAAGGAATAAACTTAACCATCCACTTGCATGTAAATCCACGAAATATAAGTAACTCAATTCACATAAAGGTTACATTATTAGGCGCAGCCTCTATGATAAAACACGAACACAAACAGCCCTTCGACTCAGTTGAACATAAATTGTACTTAAACACTATTTAACTGCATTTCGGTTGTATCTGTTTTATTTTCATTGAATTATTGCAGCATTATTAAGAGCATGCGCTGTCAGCTGCCACCATTATGCAGGGATTTTATTCAGCCACATGATGGCGCCAAAGTATAGTAAACCTATGAGGGCCAAGCTGACTCAACTTACTTCCAGCGCTCAGACCCCCGCAATATCTAATACCCGTCCTCTCGTAGCTTACACATATAACAACTGAATCTAGAATAAACAAACAGCAAGCTAGGTGCGATAACTTACGTTTGTCATCAACTTAACACTCGGAGCATCACTTATCAGAACTTCACCAAGAATGCGGTCTCACATGTCGAGCAAACTGAAACTGAAAGTATATTAAAACTACTTCCCTGAGCGGTGGCGCAGCACTAAACTGAGGCTTACGTCACTTCCTAGAGTAAACTAAACCAATATTACAAAATAAAATACAGGAATGTCAGGGCCTTTTATACAGCCGCCCCCAAATGTGGTTACACATTTGCTAAACATAAAAGGCTTTACTAAGTTTTGGGGGGTGACGGGCTGATCTTCTCAGTGTCCTTTCCTTCAGCTGGCACAGCTGGTAAAACAACCAACCGAGCAACTGGCCTAGTGTAGACATGTCCATTAACTTTCACGTCCGCTGATCTGATGAGTCCATCATCGCTACGATGAATCTTGACCACATGACCTATCGGCCATAAGGCACGAGGCAGCTGGGGATCCACAATCATAACGATTGCATTCTGCAGAAGTCCAGGAGGGTTTGATTGCCATTTGTGTCTTGTCTGTAATCCAGGAAGGTATTCTCTGATGAACCTTGCCCAGAAGTGATCAGCAAGAATCTGTGAATGCCGCCAACGTCTTCGACTGAGGTTTTTTATCTCTGAGTAGACCACCTGGGGTAGGGATCCATCGGGCCGCCCCATAAG
>NW_015150504.1:623390-627723 GCF_000732505.1 Cyprinodon variegatus
TGACTGCTGTTCAGACATGTTGCTGTTTAGCTCCTAAAGACTGGATTTGTGCATTAAGAGATTCCAGCATTCCTCGCAGTCCTCTGCCTTTTTCCTTTTCCTTCCATTTTTATGGATTTCACCTTCCTGCCCTTTGTGCTTCTTAGCCCCAGACTTAGGCCACAAGGATGGATGTTGCGTAATGAGTGTAATTGCGCTAATCCTTCCGTTTTCACAGCACTTTAATTTGTTCATGCTGTTCCTCTAATCTTTATTGAGCCATAATTTGTATACTGTATATGATTACATTTCCTCTTCCAGTGGTTTAGCAATTATGGAGGCCTGCACACTCATGTCGGCTTGTGCAACACTAGTTGTTGCTGCTAAGACTAATGAATAACAACACAATGTGCGTGAAGACTCAGTAGTTAAGAGAAGAAGCCTGTTCATCCAGATGTTCTTTTATTATGTTCACCGTTCGCTACCGGAGCTGCCAAACTCCATCGACATGACTGAGATGTTTTATTGAGTCGTGAAGCTCAATTATTTGGTGCCTGCTTGTCTAAGACTCGTCACGTCTCACTGACAGTGCTTTCACATGCAAGCGTCCAGCGGTGGGAATATGATGTATGTAATTTTGTGGTTTGTGGACTTCTCCATGGCCATGCCACGCGATGTGCGAGATGACAAGGAGAGCGCTTTTAGGTCAGTGGCTGTTTATTTTGAGAGACATCCAGGAGAGGATAAGGCCTGTCACAATCACAGGCCATTCTGCTGATAAGCCTGCATGTTTACTTTTACTCTTCTCCATCTGACAGGTTTCCCTGTGTCTGATTCTTGAGTCTGAACGAAGCACAAATGCCTCTTTGAGCTCAACAGTTGAAAACACACCTCAGAGAGAGCAGCTTTTCCTGCAAGACAAGCGGCAACAACACACAGCTCCTGTTGGAAACAGCTACAGTTTATGGCTGACTCAGTCGATATCTTTGGTGAAACATCACGAGGAAGCATGCAGTGGATGCTCTGTTAGGCTCATTATCATCAGAGGCAAATGTTCTCCCAGCCACACTGGCTTCTGGACGACTAATCTGCTCCGTCTGATTCCCTGACTCCTCATTTCCCTGCTGATTCTGAGAGGAAAGTACCCCCACTGCTATCTGTAGGGTCTAATTTAGCTGTCTTTGCTCTGTCCAATGTCAGTTCACATGTGAGCGCAGAGCAAAAGTAACTGTAGCATGATGTAGGAGCTGACTTGACCTGGAGGCTCATGTACCAACACGAGATGAAGTAACAGCAGCAAATCCGCTTTGACTAAAACTCTCTTGGTTATAAAGCCCTACAAAGGACTTCTAGTACATGTGGTATTTTGGCCTATGAAGAAAGATGATTGTTTTTTCAACTAAGAATTAGCATTTATGCATAAAATTAAATGTCAGTGTTCAGTAGATTAAGGCCAGCTACCAAATATAATTGCCTTGCTATTCACACTCTGCTTTGCCAAAACTTAAAACTCAAATTAATTTATTTGAAGTAATAAACCAACACATACAAGTTAACAATCTTAAAGGGAAAGGCAAATTAAACAAGGTTTTTAAAATAAACACAATCCAATTTATTCTAAAAAGAGCTCGTGCATAGGTGTTCATTTTACAAAGATACCCTTAAATAGAATTCAGAACACTAGTGAATAAACGGCATCAAAAAGACTAAGGAAAATAGCAGACAGGTCAGGGGTAGTTCAAGTACTACTCACAAAGAAATGTTCAATCCATTAACATGGCTTATATCCTACATTTATATTCCTGTCAGGAGAACCTATTAGAGGATCAGACGGGAGCAAGATGAAAAATCTGGTAACAAGAAGCTGTTAGTCTTGTACAGCACAAATTTTCTCACTATCTATGTGAGGGACACACCAAAAATGTATAAGTCAGGGGAACAATCTTGTAAGTTTGGACCACAGTTTAAAAATTTGGCCAGTGTAAAAAGCACTATGTAGCTTAAAACTGCATATTACCCAAAACATCCCAACTCTGTGATTACACAGGATAGTGACCACATAGAGCTGTTGGGTTGCTTTTCATCATTAGGGTCTGGGAACCTGGGAAGAGTTGATGGGAATATGGAAAAGACTAAACATTACAAGACTTAAGGAGAATCTGTAAGAGGCTTAAAACCGGATTGGAACGTCACATTCCAACAGGACAACAGCTGTAGACATACTGTACAGCCAGAGCTTATATTTACAGCTGCTTAACAACTGGTTAAATGAAATATTAAAATATTTAAAAATGGATCAATATTTTGGCACTGAGGTTTTGATCTACTGTAAATCCAAATACAAATATATAGAAAGATTTGAAAATCAATCTGGAAATATGTTTCCATCCATTCTGAGTTGGGTTGAGCAATTTTGCAAAGAGCAATGAGCAAAACCTCAGTTTCCGAATTTGCAAGTCTGTCTGAGAAAAACACTTGTGTTGTGCCTTAAGCATTCATGTCCATATTCAGGGCTGCTAAAATTAACTATATAACATTTAAAAAGACATTATGGCAAGAAAAATATATAACGGCAGGAACTGTTGACATAAGATCTTGTTATACCTAACAAAAAAGCTTAGGCTGCAGCCTTTAACATGGCAGTCACTATTCATTTCTCAGCAGCAATGTGAGCCAAGAGTCATGGAGTCAGCAGTGACATTGGCCAGTTGGTGGTACAGAAAATGCAGTTGCCATATCTGTCCTTTGGAGAGTCATTATATGAGACTAGCTAGACATAACGAATTGAATCAGTGTTGACAGAGTCCTAAAAATCAAGGGCAGGTGAATTTTCTGACCCATCCTTTTTCAACTCTTGTTGTCTTTAATTCATCAGCACAATGATCGGCAGTGAAATACAGCAGGTCAGACTAACAGAAAGAGACATTTCTGGGCCATAGGCAGAATGTCTGCAGATCAAAAAGGTCTCTTTACTAACCTATATTTTTAGAAGAAAACATGCAATGTATTTCATCATCAACCCGAAAGCAAACAGGCTGTGCCTTTATTATAAAAATAAAGCACAGTCCACACCATGGTTTCATAAAGCTGATGATATCCGCTACAAGTGTAAGAGATAAACGGGAACAGATGCTGTCTCAAAAGGTCTTAAGGTGTTGACACTGAAAGCAGAGTCATGCTGGTGTTAAGCTCTTGGGGATCATATCACCTTGCACTTGTAAGCTGGCCTGGGGAACATGAACATACTCACCATCTGGACTCCGATGTTTCATAAATTAGGCTGCTTAATTTTTAGTATTGCACCATTTACAACCCACATATAAAATAAACAACTGTTTAAGGTCATTTGGAGGTCTATTCTGATTGATTTTTTTGTCCAGCAGAGGCAAGAAAATAACTTTCTGGCTAAGTGTTAGACAATTTCAAGTGTGGTTGTGTTGCAGCTAGAAGCTGAGAGGGTTCCAAGCTAGGCACAATTCGCATTGCAGTTTATGTCTGCATGCATATCAAGCCTAACTGTTTTTCCAGGTACTTCATGTCCCTGTAACAGACCAAAATATCTGGATCACCAGTTAGATGGTCCTCCTACAGGCTCTACTTCCTCTTACAGGCCCTACTTCCATGCTGGCAATCATAGAATACTCCAGGTCCTTTCATAGACTGTTTTAGCACAAGCTGAGCTTTGGGGAATGACTACATGCTGCTCCGTAAGTAAATGTTATTGTGATTACATTGTTTGCCTAAATTCTAGGTTGGAAAATGTTAGATGACTCAAGCAATGAGATGACACACACTCCAATATTTAATTTGTAAACAGTTTTACTTTCCAACCTTCTAATTATAATAGACACCTTTTCTGATAAAGGTTGGTAGCAGAAAAAGTGCTAATCAGCAGAGCTAGCTGTGTGGTCACTCAGGTGCAGAGAGTCCAGAAGGAGAAAAAGTAATGACAGAGAAAGAGAGAGAAAGAGAGATGCGGGGGGAGAGAAAAACCTCGGTGACATCAGCTTGGCAGACCCAGAGAGGAGATGTCTCAGCTCTGTCCACACAGACAGGTAGAGACCAAGTCACACTTCCTGTTACACTGTAAATCATCACAACATGCCCAGTTCCTATCAAAATTGAAACCCACAGTAACAAGCTGATTTTCTTCCTAAATTAACCGAGATGCAACACACACACACACACACACACACATATATATATATACAGTGTTGTGCCTGAACGCGTTCATTGAACGTAAGTAATATTTTGGGCGAACGTGAACTGAACGTACTGCATTACTGCCTGATGAACGTTATTGTGAACTCGTTCATTCTGGTGTCTGTGAACGGCACGCTCTCTCAGTTCAACT
>NW_015150504.1:628586-639037 GCF_000732505.1 Cyprinodon variegatus
TATATATATATATATATATATATACAGATATTGTTGGCCGGATAGAGGTTTTACTTGTGGAATAATGTAGATTTTGTCAGCTGACTTATGCTCTACCAGCAAGCTGAAGAGGTGAGGCTGTAACTGTAACCATAACTATAATCCATAGGGAGATTTGCTGCTCAGTGAGAAATGGAAGCAGTGGCTTTGATTTGGGACAACTTCGTTTGGCAGTAGCTTCAGGACTATGCTGATAGTCTGTCTATGCTGATTACAACCATAAAAAAGTTTTTCTTTCAAGTTTCGGTCAGTAAGGATGCAGCACATTATGGTTTTAACTACATTTTCAAACAGACAGTGCCTCAACTGAGTTCTCTCCAGAGCGGCCATGAGCCTCATAAAGATCCCAAACCAGAGTTGTGCTTTCCTTTTATCACCTATAGTTTAATGTCAAAGCTGCAATGTATGCTGGGAGCTGTAGTCACACTTTGTTTATGAGGGTTCCAGCACAACAAGTAGCTATGCTCTAGATCTTTTTGTATTAAACTAGGATGGTAATGTTTACTTTATCACCATCTGTTTGTGCAGCTTGAAGATTATTGCCTTTTTTTATTTTATGGGTTTGTTACACAGAGCAAAATGTCATAAATTTCACTCCGTATAATGTATGAGTCTTCCATTTATCATGACTGAGAGAACCCATTTTCTCATTTAATTTATTTTTAGGTTTACCTTCACTACACAACCTTTGGTAGTGTAGTTTGGTATTACATTTTGTGATATATACTTCATTTGTATTGCTAGTAGTATTTAGTATAATAATTAGGGAAAGCAGGTAGCTAATTCCAGGTATTCTCTGACATGTAACTAGAGCACAGTTGAGTTAGGTCTGATATTATTTCCAGATAAGAGTCCTTCCTTTCCAGGTAATTGGCATGCAGCATCTTCATGAAGCAGGAGTATTAACTTGCTAATTTGTTTTGTCATTTCTGCTGTTAGATTATATACCACACCAGAGACTGTAGCAGGAGATACCTTCTGTTTTATCAAGTATAAATGTGAGCTACTGTGAAACTGTTTAACCACCCTTGATCCGGGTTATTTAAATATACAAGTATAAAAGTAGTATAGGTCATTTTACTTTTAGCAGTCATTTTGGATACAGGGGTAATAACTGTTTATTGGGTGTTCAATTTTTTATTGTTTGGTTTAGAGGAAAATCACTGCCTGGAGACAATTTTAACTGGAAAAAAAAATCAGTATGAAAGTATTTTTTAACCACTGCTGCAGCCAAATTTAGAGTGATTACCTGTGGGAAGTGTTTCCATTAATGCGAATTAAGCTGGAGCTGCAGGACATAAAACCCAACAACACTAAATGGCTGTGAATTGGAATAATAACAATTCCATTGTTTTCAGCATAACCATGTTAGTATTGCTGTGTACTCTTGATGGAAGCATATAAATTTTCTCTTCAGTCATATGATTGCACTGTCTGCGTCAGGTTTTCCTTACAAAGCTAGCAAAGTTTTTCTTTGGTGTTTGCTGAAAAGACAGTGGGAATGCAGGCCAAACCCTCTGATGCTGATTGGCCTGCAAGTCATTCAGTTGAAAAGTGTCATTATGATATAAAAAGGCAATGATGGAAAACATCATTATGAAACAATAGCGGACTTTTTGAAATTTAATTAAATCCCTTAACAATCATTTCTATGTATCGGGATAAATGTTTAAATCAAACAATTCTTTTGAGAATTTTACTTGCAGCCAGTTATTTAACAATTTCATTGTCAATAAATATTCAAATAAATAATGATGTGTTATTTGTACAAGTAGTATTTCACTATGATTTATTTATCTTTTCAATTTTGATATATTATGTGTTTCATTTAATACGTTTAATTAGAGGAAAAGAGTTTCTCAGCTAAAAGAAAATATACAATGAACAGACTGAAAATGTAAAAAAAAAAATATATAGCTTAAGGTTCACTTTTTGACATCCCTGAATTTTTTATTTTTCATTCTCTTAACATACAAAATTAAACAGTTCTAAAAATGGTGTCAGAGTAAAACTGATGCCCAAGAGTGTTATTCCTGCCAGTCCTCAGGTACGTGATCAAGTACAAAAAGAATAACTTTGATTCTATATTTAACATCTACAGCAGGAATGCCTCCTGGGATACATTAATTGCCTGGGATCAGAATTATACTTTTTATCTACTAATGTGAAAACTAATAGAAATAAAGCTGACTGAATCATTTTATTTTATTTTATTTACGTATTGCGACATTAATCACTGGGTTCATAAATCTGTAAATTTTGACAGTTCTTATTTAATCATTTACTGCTTTGTTCCTAAGAACATTCATATGCAACCCTAAATAGTCTTTATGGCCTTTAACAGCCAGCATTATCAAAAATAAAAAGAAAGACTTTTCTACATGTGGTTCTGTTGTCAACCACCTCATCAAGCAAACCAACAACCTCCTCACATATGTTTTTCATCAGCACTGTTTCTTCTCTTCTTCCTCAGAGGATTGCCCGACTTCTATGGAAGCTACATGCTGCGTGTGTTATGAATTTTGAGAACAACCAAGTAGCTTATGTGTGAAATGCCTGGAGTTTTCATTAAGATGAAAAAAATATTCCAAGCATCCTTGACCTCTCAGAAAAAAGCTTTCTTCTTATTAAATCAGAAATTAACTGCTCATACCTGTGTTGTCTGAAAAGCTGGATTTAATCTTCATGAAATAGACACAAGTCTCCTAATTGGAACCCATCTGCCCACATGAAGTGGACCTAAATATCTCAAAACTCAACCCATTGAGCCCTGATTGATAGAAATTCCAGAGTTATATACGTACAACCTCTGTCCTACTTGCAAAGTTATTATTTATGTATGAAACACTTTCCATTTTGTATGCATGGAAAAAAATAAATGAATAAACTAGGAGATGCAGTGATACTTCCCATGACTGGTAGAACTCCAAGAACATATCAACATCATTTACTAGGCCACATAAGAACCAAGAAAAGCAGTTAACCTTAGTTCCCTTGATCAAAATCAGTCTTAAATAACCAACAAATTAGCAAAAAGCGGATTCAAACTTAGTTCCAGTGTGAAAACCCTACTGACTGCACAAAGCACAACAATCAATGGTAGTTGTGCCAAGACTTTTTGTAAATTTTGTAGAAAGAAAAATTTAAACATATGTTTGAATTAAAATTTTCATCCCATGCTGCTGGAATAAAAGAGAAACGCCTTAGCAATAACTTTATTTATTGGTTAAAAAAAAAATTATTGATTCATTATTATAAAATATATTACAATATAATATTGTTTGAAGTAGATATTTATTTCCCAATGATTTTTTTTTTTTTTTATTGTGAAAACTTTAGCTTTAAATTGTTTCGTGTTTACAATTAACTTTTCACATAGTGTTTTATTATTTTGGATGGGCCTTTTTTCATAAATAAAAGAGAATATAATCTAAAAACACTGTTTTTTTTCTTGCTCAGTCTAATATTAAAATATGAGCCAAAAATACAAAAAGAAAATGTTTATGGTGCAAAAACTTTACCGCTGCTCTGTTTCATTCTTTATTATTTTTCATGCTTTAATGCAAACTTTTTATTCTAACTGAAAATACAGGAAGTCCTGGATGAATAGCTGCGGAAAATATGGTTGCTTGCAGGTGCATAGTATAAATATTTGAATTTCTAATATAAAGAAGTTGTATTTTAGATGACATTGTCAAACCGAAAGCCATTTTCCTTTTTTTAATCCCAAACAGTGTTATCAATGGTGTCCATGTTGATGGTGAAATCTTGAGTTGTTCACAACTAGGCTAAGAGCACACCCCTTCATTGTAAATCTGAATCTCACCCAGCACACATTTAACATTTTTTGACAAGGCCAAGCAGATAGGGCCGTGACACTGAACATTTTTCATCATTTATATCAGTGACATTTCTCTGGAGCAGAAATGTCTCATTAAACGCCTCAGGGCTTGAGTGATAGTCTCTTACCTGACAAGCAACACTGTGCTTCAATTCTCCTGCATCTGTGAATAGATATCATACAGTCACAGACAGATAAGCTGCTTGGTTTTCTAGCTAAGGAACAAGTACGAAGTAATGTTTCCCCAAATTTCTACTGAAATAATAAGGATTTTAAAAAAAGACAATCTGATGTAGATTTTAGTGTGCATGTTCTCCCAAGCTTGATCTTTAAAATGTTATCCTCAGGGTTAGACTTCAGATAACCCTGTAAACTGATTTGGAGCTTGACAGGGATCTAGCTTTTAACATGAAAGCTTTTCTTCTGGCTATGCAAATAACACCACCAGCTGTAAGACAGACAAGCTGATGAATAGGTTCTCACTCAATATTCCGAAATGAGTCTGCTCGACAGAGAAATAAGTTCTAAATAGGAAGCAAATGCTGTCGATATAAGATCAATCTATGAGGTGCTTTTTTTCTTCTTTCTCTCTTAAAATATGCATAAAGACCAGATGAAATTCAAAGCATTTCCATTTCCCCGCAATTAGAGCGACTCTCTGATGCTTTATCTAATCATGTGTAGGCACTGGCCATCATGATTTTTTCACAGCATTTTAACATTGTGTGAAACTACCACCCCTTCATGGAGATTACAAAAACATCTGGAACAAAACTGCTTAGCGTAACTTGTCTCTATGTAAGGACCAACTAACAAACCAAAAATCTAGAATTTACTGCTTCTAAATCAAAATTTCATCTTGATTGTAGGAGTTATAATTATTTTATATTTAAGCAGCACAGAAAAAAGACCTACAGTGAGGCAGTGGGAATGTTCAAATGTGCATGAAGTTGCCCTTAATGCTTCTGCACAGAATACCCCAGTTGCCCGCCTCTCATATTCACCTACATTTTAGTGAAGCTCATTGTTAAATGGTGAGCAAATAATAAGGAGTGCAATATGTGCTGGCAGATAGTGGGATGGAAATGTTTACCAGCAGACCACAGGTAAACTCTCTGGGCAATTAGACAATTAGATATATAAACGCAACAGTTTTGTTTTTTCTCCAATTTTATATGAGATAAAATGAAAGACCTAAAACTTTTTGACAAAAACACAATATCACTAATTCCCCTCCAATATTGTTCACAAACCAGTCTGAATCTTTGATAGTGTGCACTTCTCCTTTGTCAAGATAATCCCACCTCACTGGTACGCCATATCAAGATACTGATTAGACACCATGATTAGTGCACAGGTGTGCCTAAGACTGCCCACAATAAAAGGCAACTCATAAATGTACATGTGATACATATATATATCACACAGCACACTGCCACAGATGTGGCAAGATTTTTGGAAGAGTGCAATCTGCATCACCCAGCATGCCTCCTGGTGTGCGGGTGCCCAGTTAAACCTGTCATCGAGATATGGGAAGACCTCTGCGTTGAAAGGGCCAAGCCCCTTTGCACCTGGTAAAAACCAGCGGAGCCGAAGACAGGCCGAAAATGAAAAATGAAGCATGAAAAAGGATACATATTTGCATGAACATGCGAATATGTGTCCTTTAGATTCCCTGAGGTGAACCACTCTCCCAGACAGATTATCTGAAGTACATCTCAAGTGTGCTGATCCAAAAAAAGAAATACTTTTTTGACTAAAAGATTTTATATTTCTTGCAGCAATTACTTGAGCTTGTATAGGTGATTGAGGTCACCTTGACCCCAGCACTGACCCTGATCTGGCACCAGGCTCTGCTGCCCAGGGTACTGGGTGGTACCGTGAAAAGGACGCCAAGCGTCCTTTGTATTACACCTCCTTGGTTGATGTATAGGTGGCCCAATGCCTTGGCTGCAACAAGTCCAGACATTTTAGGCCTGATTGGACTGCTGTCGGCGTTCCAGCACTCTTTCAGACTCAGGCCTCAGGCATGAGCAGGTAAACAGGTACCACTGGTAGACTCTGTAGACTCTGTCTGCAGTCATCTGAAATTGGAACCTGTTACAGCATCTGTGATTGGGACAGCAGGAACACAGAGAAAGATTTACTGAGAAGGAACATATGAGCTTCAATGTCATGTACTCGGTACAGCAAGCTGTCATTCACCCTACACTTGGTGCTCGGACAGCAAGTCTTCTCTTTCAGTGCTTTATATGGGCAGGGTGTTTGCAGTATGCTTCTACTTTACAGCTCTTTATTTTCTTTAATTGCTGCTTCTTCTTTGCAGCATTTTGTTGGTAAATGTTTTATCATTTTCACCTGTTAAGTTATTGCTGTCTTTGCTAGTCTCACTTTTGGCTTTGCAGGAGCTTTTGATTTTGCTGTGAAATAAAGTATTTATGTGGCATTTCCATACCAGATTGATATGTGCAGTTAAATTTTACAATTTTATGTATTTTTCGGAGTTTGTGAATTCACAAATCTCTTGATAATTCAACTTGTTTGCAAGGTAAGTTTTTCTATGCCTTCGTCACCATAATTTCAATCCTGCTGAGTTGATATTTTGATAAACAACTTTGTTGCAATTACAGCCGCAGCTTCATACCACATTTGTAGAAACTGAAATTTTTGCTATTGACTAACACAAATCTCTCAGTTCAGTTGGAATGGATGGATTGGGAGAAACTGTACACTTTGTTGCTTTTTGTAAAACAGCATAAAGCTCTTATCTAAACCACCTCATTTGATTGTTTTGGTTTAGTTTCTTTTGGAGAGAAAATCACCAGCTCTCGCAAATGTTTTGTTGCCACTAAATTATTTTTCTTTTCCTCTGTTACCGTATTTAGCTCCTTATGAAAAACCTCTAAGCCTTTACAAAAAAATGGATCTGCATTGTGTCATGTTCTTGGTTCTGTTGTGCTTTAGTTTGCTCCTTGTTTTTTAGTTTTATTTGTTTAATTCCGATTTTGTTGTAGTTTCTAGATTTATGTTAGTTCTCAGGTTTTTCTGTTGTCCTCTTTTGCCCACTTGTATGTTTATCTTTCCCCTTGGCTTCCTCGTTGTCTACACTCACACCTGCTCCTTATCCGCTCATTAGCCCTGCCTTTGTCACAGTCAGCTACATATACTCTCCCTCTGCTGTCACTCTTTGTTGGTTCCTTGTCGTTGCTGGCTTTTCATGTTGTTGTCTTCATACCTCGTCTCTCCCTGGCTCCTCGTGTTTGGTTCCCCTGATTTTCCATTCCTGCCTTTGTTAAACTGTTTCCTTTGATTAAATCAACAAGAAATCACCTCAGCCTCTCTGCCTCTGCGTATGGGTCCTCAACCTCAACCAAACCCTGACACATTGTGATTACAATGCAAAAAGGGGCTCTTTCAGGACCAAAATCATGATCATTGACTTAAACCAATGAAATAACATAAGCTAGAATGTAAAAAAAAACATTAGACCTAAAAAGAAAACAAAAAAATACTAAAACTGTAATGACCAGGGGTGTAAATCACATCCATCATGGCGATTCGATTCAGTATTGATTTCCTGACCCAACGATTCGATTATTTTCGATACTCAAGAATACACCACGATGCGACTGAGTCGAATAATCGGTTAATTTTTTTTTTTTTTTTTTTTTTTTACACCTTACAGGCTAAACAAAGTTTCAAGTTGGAAATAAATCAATGAAAAATGTAATATCGTAATGCATTTTTTTTTGGAAACAACAGCAAATAACAGTAGAAGTAGAAAAGTTGCATCAAAAAATACTGCAAAAATACTGCACATAATCAGTACAATGAGTGCAATGCAATACCTTGGCTCCAGACGTCCCCGCCCCCTCCTCAGACGCTCCGCTGCACCTCTCCCAAATTGTAGCTCTCCGCAAACAGTGCCGCAGACAGGAGGCCGGCTTGTTTTGTTTTTATGATCGAAATTGCGGAAAACAACTCGTGAAGTTTGACCCGCTAGAAGAGTGAGGTGCGCAAGAACACTGGGACCCTTTCTCCACCTGGATCCCCGCTCTTTTTGGCCCTCATGTCCCTCCGTCGTTCGACTAAACTCGCCCCCACTTCCTCGCCGCCTCGGCCGTATCTAGACCCACAGTGTGTAGCACAGACTGCGCTTCAATATTGAGCATAATTTAAAAATGTCTGTGTCAAGCTTACTGCAACACACTGCTGCAGGAGTATAACCAGGAAGCGAGGTAGGAGGACAAAATTGTTTTAGCGCCACCGCAGCACAGGAGGGAGACTTACGCCCAGGAGCAAATGGATAAATATAGACCGGAGGAAAAAAAAAAACATGAATCGATTCTCTTGCGGACGTATTGATGCATCGGATCGTCGGCTGTTGGATCAATGCATCAATACAAAACGATTATTATTTACACTCCTAGTACTGTAATGACCTTGTAATGAAAGTTAAAAGTTACTGAATTTTAAGAGAGATTGTGCTTAGTTTTAGTTTTTTACTTTATTATAATGCATTAATAGGTGGTCTAATTTCTTGTCGCTGTTTTTGCTTTTTTTTATGCTGCACCGCAAAAATTATTTCAACCTTGTCTAGGACTGATGACCATTCCAAGCTTACGCCATTTACTGAACAGGTGACTTCCTCAGGCAGTTGGGTGCATATAATTTCCACTCTACACAAATATGTGCATTTTTCTATTGGTCTAATTACATAAAATCCCAATAAAGTTATTAAACTTCTGTGATTTTCTTATCTTATTTGTGCATTTTGTTCTATTGTATATTGTTCTTTAAAGGGGTCGTAGAATGATTATATAGGGTATTTGGTGCTGGTCCTTAAGGTCTCTGAATAGGGTGTGTAACACTGGTTGGGCTGAAAATGTCATATTTGCTGTTCTATGTACCCTAATGCAAGCCTGGTTATAAGCCCTAGAATGAAACGACAGGTTTTCTTCCTTTTATGGTATGCTCATGAATATTTAGATGAGCTGTAATCTGATTGGTTGGTTTATAACGAGCGAAGCTGCTGAGCAAAGACACATCATAGCAACAAGCACTCACTAAAACATTAAAATTGTTTATAGTTGATGGTTTGTTGATATGGTAGGATGACAGACGTCCTCTTTTTCCCCGGACATGTCCTACTTTTCATACCTAGCCCCAGCCCTGGAGGTGAGGGCTCGGTTTGAGTGCCCGATCTGGTCCAGTCAGCAGCCCAGCAGCCCCCCAATTGTGAGATTTGCAGAGAAAGGAGGTGTCGATGGGGTTTAAACTTCTCTGTACTTCTATTTCAAACACTGAAGTATCAGTGTAAACTCTGTTTTCCATTCTATGACCCCTTTAAGGAACCTCTGAACCTCTTACAAAACAGTTGGAGCCAAGATAGAATAAGTTCCATCATATTTTACTGATTAGGTGACTTTTTGGAAATAGGTTAAGGGTTTTACATTAAATTTGAATGCGGACACATGTTTGTCATACTTTAGGATATTTACTTGTTTAACATTTTTTTAACCATGTATTCCTGTCCTTATTTTTCCTAAATTTTACAAGACACTTTGTTGAGCTATATTAAAAAATGTAAATATTAAACAAATATTAAACATTTCATGTTGTAGTATTTATGTGACTATGGTAAATATATATATATATTTATATATATATATATATATATATATATATATATATATATATATATATATATATACTTGAGGTTATCATTACTTTTTAAGGAGAGCATGCAACTTTATCCAGTCTAACAGCAAAGCATAAAAATCTAATTTCTTTTATTTGACTCACATCCCTTAGCAGCTGCCCTCAACATTGGTAAGTGAGGTAAGCTTTGCTAAGTGGAATGCTCTGTTTTAACAATACGTGTAACGCCTACTAACCCAGCGGCATGCAAGGCAATGGGTCAGAGCACCAGGGAAGAACATCAGCAGGGAAGGCTTCAGATGTGACTTTGATATGCTGCAGGGGTAAAGGAATGCTTTCCCCACTGCAAAGACTTTTTTTTCCCCATCAAATCTGGTCGTGTTAGCAGGAGTCCTTGAGCTCCTGACCGGACTTCCTCTGAAGAACAGAGAGCAGCACTGACCCATCCATCAGCCCTGTTTATGTTTCATCTTGTAAACTCTGAGTTTGCACCCCACCCCCTCTCCAGACCTTCCACTTCTTTGAATTCCCTATGATGATGGAAACTAAAACCAGCCCTGACTTTAGCGTGTTGTTTATGTATTCCATACTTGTTCCAGATGTTAGAAATGATTGAAAGTCAGTGTACTGAGAAATGCAACACAGCTTAGCTATGTAGGGAGCTTTCATCAATGATACAGATCATTACAGTTTCGGCCCACTACTGTATAGAAGAGATGGCTGATGCTGTCTACTAAAAAGCGTAAAAAATGCTGAAATAAACAGCAGTGATGGATAAGAATTTGTCACACAGATCCTTCAAAACTGTTAACGGATCACTGAGTCTGGATGATGTTCACTGACAGAAACTGAAACTTGCTATCATGAGCTGTTTCATGAGCTTTAGATTGGTACTGAATCTTTACCATAT
>NW_015150504.1:639428-648901 GCF_000732505.1 Cyprinodon variegatus
TTACCATATGAGGAAATAATGAGAATTTTTGCACAGAAACCTGAATTACAGGTCCTTCTCAAAATATTAGCATATTGTGATAAAGATTTTATTATTTTCCATCATGTAATGAAAAAACTTGAACATTCCTATATTTTAGATTCATTGCACACTAACTGAAATATTTCAGGTCTTTTATTCTCTTAATTCGGATGATTTTGGCATACAGCTTATGAAAACCCAAAATTCCTATCTCACCAAATTAGCATATCATAAAAAAGGTCTCTAAAGGAGCTATGCATCCAATCATCTGAATCAACAAATTAACTCTAAACACCTGCAAAAGATTAATCAGGCCTTTAAAACTCCCAGACTGGTTCATCAGTCAAAACCCCAATCATGGGTAAGACTGCTGACCTGACTGCTGTCCAGAAGGCCATCATTAACACCCTCAAGCAAGAGGGTATGACACAGAAAGATATTTCTGATTGAATAGGCTGTTCCCTGAGTGCTGTATCAAGGCAACTCAGTGGGAAGTCTGAGGGAAAGAAAAAGTTTGGCAGAAAACACTGCACAATGAGAAGAGGTGACCGGACCCTGAGGAAGATTGTTGAGAAGGGCCGATTCCAGACCTTGGGGGACCTGGGGAAGCAGTGGACTAAATCTGGAGTAGAAACTTCCAGAGCCACCATGCACAGGCGTGTGCAGGGAATGGGCTACAGGTGCCGCATTCCCCAGGTCAAGCCACTTTTGAACCAGAAACAGCAGCAGTGGCGCCTGACCTGGGCTTCAAAGAAGCAGCACTGGACTGTTGCTCAGTGGTCCAAAGTTCTTTTTTGGATTAAGCAATGTTTGCATGTCATTTGGAAATCAAGGAGCCAGAGTCTGGAGGAAGACTGGGGAGAAGGAAATGCCAAAATGCCAGATGTCCAGTGTCAAGTACCCACAGTCTGTGATGGTCTGGGGTGCCATGTCAGCTGCTGCTGTTGGTCCACTGTGTTTTATCAAGGGCAGGGTCAATGTTGCTAGCTATCAGGAGATTCTGGAGCACTTCATGCTTCCTTCTGCTGAAAAGCTTTATGGAGATGAAGATTTAATTTTTCAGCATGACCTGGCACCTGCTCACAGTGCCAAATCCACTGGTAAATGGTTTACTGACTATGGTATCACTGTGCTCAATTGGCCTGTCAACACTACTGACCTAAACTCCGTAGAGAATCTTTGGGATGTTGTGAAGGGAAAGTTGAGCGACACAAGACCCAACACTGTGGATGAGCTAAAGGCCGCTATCAAAGCATCCTGGGCCTCCATAACACCTCAGCAGTGCCACAGGCTGATTGCCTCCATGCCACGCCGCATTGAAGCAGCCATTTCTGCAAAAGGATTTCCTACCAAGTATTGAGTGCATAACTGTACATAATTATTTGAAGCTTGACTTTTTGGTATTAACAACACTTTTCTTTTATTGGTCAGATGAAATATACAAATTTTGTGAAATAGGAATTTGGGGTTTCATGAGCTGTATGCCACAATAATCCGTATTAAGACAATAAAAGACTGGAAATATTTCAGATAGTGTGCAATGAATCTAAAATATATGAATGTTCAAGTTTTATCATTACATTATGAAAAATAATTAACTTTATCACAATATGCTAATATTTTGAGAAGAACCTGTATATGTCTCCCCTCTTCAAAGTTACTTTGATTTTTAAATTAAAACTACAGTCTACCGCTATCAAGACACTCAGAGTCACTCTTATTGCTGTCAGAGAATTAAAATAACCATAAAGTTTACTTTTCAGTTATATAATTTGTTTAGATGCAAATCTAATATCATATTACCCTAGAGGGTGTAGGAAACTCTGCATCATGCTACTCCAGTGTGATAATGAGAGAGCTTTGAAGAGAGAACTTAAGCTTGAGGAAAATCTTAGCTTTCAGGCTTGCTAAATTCTAACTTTTGAAAAGGGAAAACACTGATATAGGGAGTGTCTTGTTGTGTGTCATAAACACCAGAATTGATTCTGCCTACATTTCCAATACAGAGAAACTCAATTTTCTTCTTGTGTTATTTGCAGTTTAGTCTGCCAGGAAAAAAGAGAGTTTTGGTCCTCTGCTCTGAAAAGAATCAATAGTCCAGAGCAGGATAGATAGCTAAACAAGCACCATAACAACATCCATAACTGTAATATGCCAATTCATCTCTTTCGCTTCTGCTATTTGTTTCCAATTATGTCTCTATTAGTCAATAAGTACTTCCTCTCCCTTTCTTTAATGTGAACAAAAGCCACATTAGCTTTCATCAGTTAGCCGAGTGGCTTTACCTGTGAGTTGGAGAGATGCTGCTAATGCAATAACAGCATTGAAAGTTATTGTATCACCTCCCACCTTCATTTCTTAATGCAGTGTGGGCTTAATTAAGCAGATAAGGACCTGCTAAAGAGAAAGCTGGGTTTACTTTCAACTTTTAATGAAGTGGACAAACAATTGATGCCATTTTCGCAAAAAGCGCAATATGAGAGCGGTAACAAAAAAGGGAAAAAAAGGACCTGATACTTTGGTAGACTACTTTCTACATAAAGGTTGTGACATATCAAAAAACAAACTGAAGTGAGATTTCTTAATAATTACTCTCACGGATTTAATTCAATCTATATAAAACTTTAATCGTTGATCGATTTTATCAGATCCAAAACCATAGTGTGATAGCTTTTACTGCTGAACCGTAGCTATACATGAGGACCTGTTACATATATAAAAACGGTTCATAAGCGATGGATGCACTGTTCCTGCTGGTTGCTGTAGGAAATTGGAATATTAGTAGAGAAAGTGATTTCAGATATCACCAAAGTTTCTTAACCCATAGTAGTAACTTGCCTAGGAGTCAGTTGTAAATTTGGGGTCTATATAGATTATTTATTTAATATGGGTGAAAGTTGGCTGTGGCTTTAAGCCACAGTCAGCTTATTGTCTTATAGCTTATATATCTATAGAAAGATTAAGAAGGATTTGAATATAATAGGCCACTGAAAAGGGACCATCTTAAAGATATAGTGGAGTGCTGCATATTCAAATCTTAAGTTTTTTTGAACTTACAGCTGTTAACCACTCTGGGGTTCCTGGCAACCAGCTCTAGCCATTTTGAATTGCCGCACAAGTGCTACACATAATCAACAGTTGATTAACTCTCTGCTTGACACCACTTTAAGGAAATAAAATAAACCTACCTTCAGTATTAATAAATCCAACATATTATAGCCAGAGCTTTAGTACTGTGGTAATGTCTGCCTTCTTGGTTAGCATTATTAATATTAAATAGTCCTTACATCAGACTGAACATATTGTCTATTACTGTGGCTACCAAACATATTTTTTAACTCTCCACCTCATTTACTATAATTTCTGCTTCAGCTAAATTGCACTTTTTGCTCTCTCCCCTCCGGTTGCCATTGGTAACAATTAATAAAGCTGATCCGCTGGCAAATTTAACACACATTGACATTTATGCTTGCTTTGCAAGGGCTATTTATAATTAAATATGGGTCAGAAGAGGGTCAAACATGAGGTTGAGCCTTGTATGTTGATGGTTGCATACCTCTGTGCGTGCACATGGATTTATAAAACTGAAATATGTTTTGCATAACCCATTTTTGGCTTTTGGGTGTAAATGAACAGTTGACAGACGGATGGATGAACAGAAAGACAGACAGACAGACAGACATGGACAACAAGAGCAAATAAAACTGCGGCTGTGAATATTTGTTTCAAAGGAACAGCCGATCACTATTCGATGTATTGTCAATACAGTCAAAAAAGAAACATTAGAGCACACTAATACAACCACCTTTTCTTTTTTACATAGTTACACTTGGACAATTGAATATTTTTCATAATTTTAATGCTACATAAAATGTATATTTGATATAAACCAAAAACTGAGAGCATGTATTTTTATTAGAAAATAATTACACCTCTAATTTAGTATAAAAATGTTGTCTGCTACAATTGTAGTGAACACTGTCTGAGCCCTTCAGAAGCTTATGAGTTTTACGAGGTCTTCTCAGCCAACTTTGAATTACCATGAAAGCAGACCAAGAAGTGTCCAAAAAAACCCTAACAATTCAGGAACTACAACAGCCTGCTGCTACTGTTGCTGTTGAAAGTCAAGGCCTTTGCAAATAAAAGGAGACTATCTGTAGGAGTTGAAAAAGGATGTTTATTCAATGATGATTATAAAATGAATGTGTGTTAATATGAAACATTGTAGAAATGAGATGCTTCATTCTGTCTTATGATTAAATCAGGACACCACTCTATCTTGTGATTCAGTCAAGAGGAGAGCTCTGCCTTGTGATTACAGCCAGTAGAGCATCCTGTCTTTATGAACTGATCAATTGTTCTGTCAGAACAATACTCTGTTTGTAACCATGTGTTATGTTATGTTAATAAAACGCTCTGCAGAGGAGGCCTGGGGGGAGACAGAGTGTTTGAGTCTTGGGTGCAACTGTCTCTCCTCCTGCAGGAAGCTGTATGAAAATCCCTTACTGTGTATTTCAGTTCTTCTTTTACAAACCTACATTTTGGAACCCAATAAAGGAGTAAGGGGCTTATCAGAGAGACATGGACAAAAATTTATACCGGAATAATCTTTGAACCGATCAATGCAAAACTAAAAACTTGAAATTGAATAGAGAAAAACTATGGCTAAATACAGTATTCCAGAAAAGAAACTTCATAATAATAATTAATAATAAATTGTTTAAAGCTGGAAATTTCATAGCTGGGGGATATTTTGTTGCAACAGGACCTGTTCAGCTAAATCATTATAGCATCCACCATAGATCCTTCTGAATATCAGTAGGTGTGGGAGGTGAAGATATAAATAAAAATACACTGTTATACACTCTAATCTAAAACATGACTATAAAAGTTTTCATGATGCTATTTTCTGCTATTCTACAACAAAGATCTTTACAGGACAGTTAGATTTACACAGAGATTCAATCATGCTGGAGGACGATATCACTTCAATTGGTAAACCATTGTCATTACTGATACAATAAGGTTATAAGCAAGAACCTTTAAGCTGGTAATAAACATAATTTTCATCAATTACCCATTCTGTTATATAAAATTTTTTCTAATGTAAATTTCACTTTTAAGTAAGATATATATGGGTACATTTCTCACAAAGAGATGGTAGCTAAACTGATATAATTTTGCATTTAGCTTGAGTTGAATTAGTATGTACAAAAATAAGTGGTATACATCTGCATGTGAGGTGGCATGATGGTCTATAATATTTGTCTGGGGTTTCTTTAATTTAACATTTACCACAGATGACAAGATCATCTGCATCCCTCTTTTCCCTCTTCATCTCTTTACTTCTAGTTATGAGTGGAGGGTGGCGTAGGAGGGTAAAGTCGGACAGGTTACACCCAAAGTTAGGTGGAAGGTCACCATTCCTAACTCCTAAATAATGTATTTCATTAATGTATATATTTTCATTAATAAGCCTTGATCGTTCCGTTTCTAAGGCATGAAACAGAAGACCATTTTTTTCTTAAAGTCAGAACATGACAGTGTTTGAGGATGCTGTGTCTCACATCTGCTTCTACTTTGACAGACAACAGACATATATTTTGTTTAAGACACAGATAATGTGATCAGACCACCATGTCTGTGACATGTACTCAGCACATATGGCTGACATGACTCTTAGGATCTGCTCAAACTCTGGTCACTATTATTAAATGTAAAAAATAAGAAAAATACTGATTTATTGCAAGAAAACTTTTTTTTTCCACATATAATATGATATTTATCATGCTTATTTCAACTAAAGCAACTAGCAAATATGGTAATACATTATGGAGGGTGTTTATCTTGAGATTTCTGGCTGACTTTAGACCAGCCCAAAGCCTGAGATTTCCATTCATGTAGTTGTCCCTTTTTTTGTTTAAAGGTTTTATTTGATTCACTGTAGTGGTGAAAAATAAAATCTGGTTTTTGGCATCAAGCATTTTTGTTGCATTTATTGGATTTCTTGAATTTTTGTTACATGGAAATAATTAAATTTAGAATAATAAAGGAAAGCCATTACAGCGTGGTACTAGAGAAAACACCATCAGCAGAGGAGGTTGACCTGCAACTAAAAAATCCCTAGACTTTCTGCCAGAGGAGATTTCTGCTATCAGGCTGAAGCAGAAAGGTTTTCTGGAGATTGCTATTAGAAAAAAATCCAAAGAAATACATTATCCACAATACTTAATAAGCAGCCATACAATTATTAGTAATTTATGCAGTGGTTGAAAAATTCAAAAAGGATATTGTTAATGTTGGCTAAAAACAGGCACAAAAAATCCTAAAGTCAGGAAAAGAGTTGCAATGAGGTAATTCTAATAGAAAAATCTAAATGCAATGTTTCTCACAGATGAGGAAGAGAAAAAGATCACAGCTATTTTTGATAAAGATAAAAATAAATTATCTACTGACTGTGGTAACAATAATATAACAAAAACTATTAGTTTTAAAACACTGACTCATATCTGTAACCTCTGTCCCCAAATGTATACATTAAAAAAATGTAAACTTTAAAAACGTTTATTAGACAAAGCAAGAGATAAAGATAAGATATTTTCCAAATTATAAGGCAACATTTTCTACAGGTCCCTAGTTTTACCATAATGAGCTTTTGTGTCGAATCTTAAGGTATTACCTTCAGGATATCATTCAAACTGCTATATGAATGCAGCAGAAATGAGCCATCAGGATAATTAATAAGTGTGACTATAATGACCAGCATGGGTGTATTTATAAAAAGACTCAAACTGGTTTTCTTAAAAACACATAAATATGTGACAATGAATGTTTGTACACATGTAAATGTATATATGTATGTTTACATGTACATAAATCAAATTAGTCGCTCACTTAATGTACTTTAGAGTAGTAAGGATTATAGGAAGAAGGAATGTATTTAAATATGTATTACTTTTTCATACCCCTTTGCAGACATAAGCACCAAATGATACATATTATGTAATCATGCATTTGTAATTCTTAGGGATTGTCTGAAACAAATATAGAAATATGGACAAAATGTTTAATTGTGTTTCCATCAGACAATTACATATTTTACAACTGTTTTAAACCACATAGATTGTAGCTAGGGCAGGTTTTCTTTTATTGACTACTTGTGTTCCACACCCATACCTGTACAGAAATACATACCATTAAAAGGGTTGCTATCACATATAGATCAAAGACATTTTTTTTTCTTCCAGAAACTCGAGAAGCTCCCTTCGGTGTTTCTGTTGGCTTCTTGATGTCTTTTCCTTTCTGACTAGTTTTGGTGTCATCTTTTCATCAGTTTAGAGGCTATCTAGTGTTTGTCATAGCCCTGCTGTTTCATATGTTCTCTAACTAACTGTGGGGTTTTTGTGTAACCATGATATGATAAATTGACCTTTGGTTTTATCCTTCCAGGACAATAGAACTTTATTTCAACATAATCAGATTTGCTCTAATTGATGGCATCTGTGAAGTCAAGGATAATGAATGCGAAACTAGACCTAGGTGATACAACAAAGTTTTGCTCTGAGCGTGTACAGATTTATAGCTGATTTCTCTCCATTTGTGTTTTTTTTATTTTATAGAATATTGTTTTTATTTGAATTGTAGAGGATATAGTGTATATCAAATCAAATATAGCCTATATGCAAAAAAAGATTCCCTAAGTGACATCACAAAGAGCTGGCATCTTTTAAAGGGTGAGTCTATGTTTTTTAGTGAATTAATCATTAAATTTTTATTGAGCTCTTATCACTTCAGCAATTCTTAGTTGTGGCAGTATAAGGGATTAAAATATGACCTATTTTCCCCTCATATCCATCCTTTAACTGAGTAATTCTTTTGATAAATGGCTTGAATGATCTCCTTCTTGTGGTCTTCGTCAAAGCTCTTTTCTCCCCCACTTCTCTGAGAAAACTTTGATGGTCAATTATATTTAATAAACAGCTAGAGCCTTGCATAAATCACTTTCAGAATGGATAAATCATTCTTTGCATAGAGGCTTCGAAGCCACAGGTTGTTTGATATCAAGCAGTAATGGAACACATATGTCATCCAGCAGAGGTTCCCTGTGAAGCCCAACAGCAAGCAGCCAGAATGTGAGACATTTAGCAAAGAGAAGAAGAAAAAAAATCAGCAAGTCTATAATATTTCTTGAATCCGTGTCTTCTGTTTTTAATAACCCTTTTAACTATGCTTTCATTCTGGGGCTAAGCATTTGATGAGGCCTGCTTTTCAGCAAAAGAAGGCTAAATCTTCCTCTGTGGTTTTGATAGTTTATAAACTCTTGGGCTCGAGGTTTAGTGCTTGCACCAGTCTGGTTAACCCCGGCTATGTCTCCAGGACAATCCAGGCACCGCTGGAGAAGTTGCACTAACACAAACAAATCAGCTCTGAGGAAAATGTAATTAACATACTACCCTTTGCCATTCCATAACAGCCTCTTATTTTAAGCACGTGGTTTCAAATGTTGATGCTTTTTAAGCCCTTACATGACATATATTTCCCTGAACTCATCGTCTTCCCACTTGATGAATCAAAAGCTCCACTGGCTTCAAACCAAAAGAAATCCATTTTGGTAGATCTCAACCCGTTGTGTGTAGAAAATTGTACGTCTCTAAGCAACGGCGCATTATTAACAGCAGCCCTCTGTTTGTGGTCACTGGGGCCGTTCTAGAAGGTTAATGATGAGGCTTTTGCCCCAGGGGAGTCTGGATCTTTCCTGTGTGTCCACTCTGGTTTAAAGCTGAGGTAGTTTCAGCCTGCACAAGCAAATAAAAGAAGGAAGGCAAGAAGGAAGGGGGGTGAGCACTGAAGCATTCAGTCGCCAAATCTCAAACACTACTTTCAGGTCTGCCTCCATGTTGGAGAACAAAAACGCTTTTCTACTGCTTTGAATTTGAACCCGCCATAAACTAATCGGGAATATAAATTTTCTGATCTTTTGGATGAGTTACTGACATTTTCAAGATAGACTAATTTCATATCAATTTTCTCAAGGTAACCTTTAAAAGGTGTAATACAGTGTGACATTTTAATATAACTTGCATTTCTAATTTTTAGCCATGAAGATGAAGCCCTGATTTTGAGCAGTATAAGTCACTGGATATATATATATATATATATATGAATAATTTTAACATACTCATTGTAAGTCAGAGTACCTTTCTATGTAGTGAGAGAAAGTACATTCACTTATCACAGGAATACTGGTCTTTCCTCTTTATATAATGAATCCTATTTGTTTCCGCCTGAGACGCAGCTGTGTGCAGTCCCATGACGTCCCTCTCTGCTCCCTCTTTTTCACCGGCAATAAGGGCTAAACGGTTACACCTGCCTATTGCCAGGAGTTTCTTAACCTGGAAGGAGCTACCTTCCACCAATCCTTGTTTCTCATTCATGTTATATATATATATATA
>NW_015150504.1:650244-653311 GCF_000732505.1 Cyprinodon variegatus
TATATATATATAAATTTCATTAATCTTTAGGCTTGAACATTGTTCTTAAGGTGTTGTATTATGAACTGCAGCCACTAATTTCTGCAGTCTGACCTTTTCGTTCTATTATTGGTTTGTGTGCTGTGCTAAGCAATGTAACATGAGAAAAGCAAAGTTCTCTTTTATACATGCTGTTTTCATGCTTAAAATCCTCCGATTCTTATTTGATTCCAATGATGAGACGCCCATGAGTGTATACAGCCAGGAAACCCCCCACATACTGAATCAGTGAAAGCCACAGGCATGGAATTACAATGACTACTCCAGAACTGGCATTAATAATTCAAACACCACAAGATATCTCATTTTGTCTGCTCACCAAGGAAGTCTTTCATGTGCAGATGTGCCCCTTCTTTATATTTGGTTGGCTCATCTATCTTATTGACTTGGTCAAAGACACAAAGCATAAGAGATTTACTGGTGGTATTAACCACACCTATGCTAAAAAATATTACATCCGTCTTAAAAAGTTTGTCATTTATGCAGTGGAAAGTGCTTAGATTAATACCTGCACTTTTAACAGCATAAAATAACTAATAAATAATCTTCCATTGGATTCAGGTCTAAACCATGATTTGGCCATTGCAAGAAATTATATTATTTTATGTTTGATTTTCTGTTATATTTCTGGGTTTATGCCAAGGTTTTTAACCTGCTTGAAGCTGAAATACACATGGATATTTCACCTGGGTTCAGTAGCAAAAGATGAGCCATGCAGGTCCATTTTTTTCGCCATCTATAACTGCCATGGCAGTTTAACCATCTATACCTGTACATTCTTATCAGCTTAAATGTCCCAGCTAATGCAATAGATCCAGACAGCAGGATACTTGCACACCAAGTTTCACAGATTAAATGGTGAGTTGAAAGAGGAACATGCACATGCATACACAGTGTTAGGGAGTAACGGATTACATGTAACGACGTTACGTAATTTAATTACAAAAAAAAAGTAAATGTAATTTGTTGCAGTTACTCTGTAATATGAGAAAATATGTAATTCAGTTACAGTTACTTCCGAAAATATTAAGAATTACAAATTTACCGGTAGTTAAATTTTTAAAAAATATAAAGAAAAACCTTTGCGAAATATGTAATGGTATTTTTATTGCTTCGTGCCCTGTATCGCCGTTTCCCACTACGGCTCCTTGTCTCTATCATATTTGCCACTCTGATGATCCATCCTGTGCTGGTGGAGCCTCCTTGAGGAACAGCAAGCGAGCGGACGGTTCTATTTCAGCTCAAACAGCGCATAAAAAAATGACAGCCTTCCAGCACTGGAAATTTAAGGAGCATTTCATTTACATCTGTGAAAATGGCTCAAATTTAACCGTGCAGTGCAAGAAGTGTTTGCCGACTATCAAGAACTCGTCCACATCGAAGCAATCTATGTCAAACCTGAGGAAACATTTAGAGGTAAGTGCAACTCACTGATAGACGAAGCATCTCTTCTTGTGGACATCCTGTGATTGTCTGTCAGCAGTTCCCTCTCAGGTTAGTGCTTTTTTAAGGTTCGCATTCAGTTCTCAAAAATTAAATGTTGAACATGGGTCAATATGCATTAAAACCTTAAAGTAATCAAAAGTAATTAGTTACATTACTTTTTAAAAGTAAGTGAAAAAGTTACACTACAATTACATTTTAAACAAGGTAACTTGTAACTGTAACGGATTACATTTTTAAAGTAACTTATCCAACACTGTGCATACATTTCATCCATCCATCAATTTTCCTGGTTCACAAGGGTGGCTGGTGCCTATATCCAGCTGTCTACGGGAAAGAGGCAGGCTAAACCCTGGACAGGTCGCCAGTCCATCACAGGGCAAACAGAGACAAACCGGGCAAACAAGCCTTCATGAAGAAGAAGAAGCCAATTAACCTGATACCAGGGATTTAAGTATTCCAGCCCTGGGTCTGATTCCAGGCTCGTAGCGATTGCCCGTGTGGAAAGGCTGTGCACAGAAACAGCTGTTAACGTACAGATGAGGAGCAGAGTGCACCCGTTTTAAAACAGACAAGGAAGTTCATTATCACAACCGGCTGGACGCAGCTACCCTGTGTTACCCCGAAATCCCNGCTGGACGCAGCTACCCTGTGTTACCCCGAAATCCCACATCCTCTGTCAACGCCCCGCTCCACTCCAGGCCGCGTGTGCAAAGCAAAGACTACAGTCTCCGCTGTTCCTCCTGTCTTGCTGCGCTCCAACTTCCTCAGAGATCGAGGAGAACATGCGCTATATTGTTATTAAATTTATAGGAGCAAAACAAGTGGAAATGAATGCTTAATTTGATATGACATATTAAAAAAATCACCATCAGTATCCAGCATATGTACAGTTTCTGCCCAAATCGTTTCTTTTTGTTGTGGATTTTGTAATAGAAATAACTAGGATCACATATTCTTTACATTTACATCCTATCTAAACAATAACAGCTTATTTAAAACAAAAAGTACAGCTGTATCTATGCACACATGAATAGAAAACATCAAAAACAACATTTAATGGTTGTTATTTAATCTGCATCTAAAATTCTAAAGTAACTCTTTTAATAATGACACAGATTTTAATCCAGGCTGCTGCAGGTTACCCAATGCTCTGCAGCTGTCCAGGATACAGTATAAACAACTCAACGCCATTTCATTTTATAGTGATCGTTGTTTAGAAAAAAAATATGTTTTCAATTTTGACATATATAAAAAAGTTTGATTTAAATTTTTTGGAATGGAAAAAGAGGGAAATTCCCACAGACTTGTATTGATGCAAATCATCCTGTCCCTGAACGCAATGTTTTATTGCTCACAAGGGAAGCAGAGAGAGAAGACAGAATATCACTAATATAGACTATTAATTGACTAATATTATTTATCTTAGGAAACGGAAGAGGCACATTCCTGGATTTCACTCTTCATTTTTGTTTAAGTATTAATAAATATTTAAAAATGGATGAAATCATCACTGTCCCAGTTTGCTATTTTAATTTTCATAAAATGTATACATTTTTATCTCGTACTCGTACTCGTACTCGTA
>NW_015150504.1:655258-677574 GCF_000732505.1 Cyprinodon variegatus
TTCTTAGGCTGCTGCCCCCACGACCCGACCCCGGATAAGCGGAGGAAGATGGATGGATTTCTGGGCTTCGGCCTCAAATTCTACAATTTCTTTCTGCTAATATTTGCATGAAAAGTATTTCAAAGCTGATCCAACATGTGATCAGTAGAATTGAGGTACAAACTGCAAATAGGTCAAAGTTTCATCTCCACTCCTTTACTTATGCAGGTAAACCTCTGTGAGGGTAACCTTCTGACTCCAAGAGCAAATATATAGCATTGCCACTCATTACAGTACTTCATGTCTTTGTATTGAGATGTATTTGAATGAAGACAAAACCTTGTTTGTCTGCTCAGTAAGCTCCTGATCTATACTTTAATGCTTTCTCTTTAAAGCTGCAGTGTGTAACTTTCAGCAACATCTGATGGTCAGACTGCAGTGACATGAACCACCCCTCCACATAACCTCTGCCCTCTAATAATACAGAAGTAATCCTGGTATGGATACTGATGTCTGCGACTCCTGAGGACAGTCCCCATTTTGGACTGCATGCTTAAAGCTGTCCCCGGAAATGTCCCTGATTTTACCGTTCCATTAATATGGAGGGGAAATGTTGTGTGTAGACCAGCCATGTCCAAAGTCAGTCCTCGAGGGCTGGTGTCATCCAGGTTTTAGAGGTTCCTCTGCTTTAACACAGCTGATTCTGATTATTGCAGTTTAGCAAGTGTGAGTTAATCAGCTATCAATTGAAATCAGCTGTACTGTAGCAGGGAAACCTGTAAAACCGACAGGACAGCAGCCTTCGTGGACCAACTTTAGACATGCCTGGTGTAGACTCTTATTAAGGTAGAAAGAGAATGTGAGCATGTTATGCACAGAAACAGCTGTTACGGTAGCTAGTTGCGCTGCTGTTAAATTTACAATTATGAACAGAGCTAAAAAGAAGAAGAGAAAAAGAAGCAGAAGTTTATTGTCACAACCGGTCGCAACTAATGTGAAGCTGCCCTTTGCTATGGTAAGTAGTGCAATTTTTTGGCCCCAATACCGATACCCGATTCCTGGCTGTACAGTATTGGCCGATACCATACCGATACCATCTGTTTGAAATTGATGTGTGTGTGTGTGTGTATATAGTGTGTGTGTGTATATATGAAGAACTGCATACTACTTGGATGTAAAATAATTGCCATCATGGCTTGGTCAAGCTGCTGCCTACCTTTTTGAAGCAGGAAAGAAAAAGACTAATACAAAGTGAATTCAGTAGAATTTTTTATTGCGTACCTGGAATGAGTGACAATAGTCGAATAAACTTTTGGCTCTTAAAATACCGTCATCGGGTCGGGTCCGGTCGCTCCGTCCCCTGCTGACTTCCTCCCCCCGTCCACCGGAGTTCCCGGACTAGCCCCGGAACTCACAGCTCAGTTCTGCTGTACTGTTGTCTACCAAAATTCCAGACGATTTCAAAATTCCCCCCGGACATTTTTTTAGGTATGAAAAGTAGGACATGCCTGGGAAAATGAGGACGTCTGGTCACCCTAAAGAGGAACTATGTACCAAAAATAGGATTTTATCCCATGAGTCCTCTTCACTGAGAAAGCCTAGTAACTGATTTCAATTCAGTAACTGAATTGAATTCAGTTTATGTATATAAAACCGATTCACACCATGTCATGTCAAGGCACTTTGCAATAAAACCAGATCATACAGTCAAAATGATTCAAAGTTTTCTATTTAAGGAAAACCACTTGATTGCATTGACTCGAAGGCAATCCCTCACACTAAGCATGCTTGTAGTGACAGTAGAGAGGAAAAACTCCTTTTTAACAGGAAGAAACCTCCAGGACAACCAGGCTCAGTGTGAGCGGCCATCTGCAGAGGCCAAGTAGTTCAAGTAGACAGAAGCAGACATACAGAAAGAAGCACAGATATAAAAGGCAACTGTCAACCAGCTCCACATGCAGCGCGGTGCAGGAAACACACAGCAAGGCAGATGAGTTTGGAGCCAGCTCCCATGTTAGAGGATGAAGAGAGCAAATCCAGCTAGTCATAGTCAGAGAAACAGGACTACACTGAAAAACAGGCTGACCTCCAACTTCTATAAACAAAGGTGTTGATGGCAGCAGTACAGCTGATGTTTCTCTCCAGGACGGCATCACAGCCAAACGAAATCAGACCAGATGAAGCTACTATGAGAAAAAGCAAAGAGATCATAACGTTAGAGATTGAACTAAAACATTCTGCAAAGTGGGAGTATAGAGATACAATGAAGCAGAATGATGAAAATGGTGTCCCTCCAACAGTCTAAGCCTATAGCAGCATTCTTTAAAATTACTCTGAAACTTACACAGAAACGTGTTGATAAAATTCAAATGGTAATTTTGAATACTTAAGTATTTTCAAAAGTGATTACTTCAATACTTGAGGAGATGTTTCACTGAGTAACTTTTGCTTGTAGTTGAATACGTTTTCATTATAAACATCAGTACTTTTACTCCTTTTAATTACTTTGTCCACCACTGCATATATTAAGGTATATTCTGGCATGTTGTGTCTTCATTACCTGTTGGTAAAAAAAAATCACTATTATTAGAGCTCATGCCTTTAAACATGGATCTGTATGAATTAATCTATGTAAAGCATTCAACTAAGTATCTTAACTATTGAAACAAATCAACTTTTCAGTGAAAGTCTAATTCATTGAATGTGACTGAATAAAAGGTTGAAGGTGAAGCTAAGCTGAAAAACACCTTTAAAGGTTTGTGATAAATGTTCAATTCTCAGTGTTTATCATAGCAACAGACTGATCACCAGCTAGGAGCCTCTCATACAAAGGGTTCATATAGCCTCTTTCCCACTTGAAAGCGAGGATTAACTGGGGGTTTTCAAACACAGGTTGACTGGCTAACAATTGGCATTTGGCTCCCTTCTAATTGGAGAAAAAAGCTGGGCTGATCCCCACTGGTAACACAAAAGTTGGCCTCTGTCTCCCCCGCAGCTGTTAGTTGGTGACACCATCATGCTGGGTAGCTTTGATGATGTCACAAGTGCGACAGAAATCAGGAAAGTAAACAATGGAGAGCAACATGGATGGAAGCCTGGGCTTAGCAAGTGTGTTCTGTTGTTTTGCTCTTTTACTGTATCTGTCTGAATCCCTCTTCCCAGTGTTGTGCCATTTTTATCGAATGTAAACAGAGTTTTTTCAGTTTACTAGATCACAGCTGCTCTCAATTGTATCACAGAAATTAGCAAGTTGATCCGGGTCTGGTGTTTCCATAGCATGCCAATCAGAGCCGAGGGGATTTTAACGTGGGTTGCTTGCCAAGTCGGGCTGACACGGGTCAGTGAGCTGTTCCCACTGCCACTAAAAGCAGATTGTTCCCGGGTTTAAATGGGTTTTTCGGCCATTGGCATAGGGAAAGTAGTTAATATAATAGGGCTTTGTCCTATGGTCAGACTCTTAGGGTACCCTTAGCCTTGTAAATATACAAGGGACAACTGTTTTCAATGTGCAGTTTTTCATGTCTTGTAAAATGGTTATGATGTGTAAAATGGGAAAACTGCTCCTGACACCCTTGCACACAACCAGTGGTATATCAATGGTCTCTCCTCTAACTATTAACTCAAAAATATTGTTTTGAGGTTCTTACTTTTCCACATATGTTTAGTTGTCTGACTCAGTACTACATGAAACATGTTCAGGTAATTTTAAGTTATCTTGAAAAACATAAATTGGTGGCTGGTTTACATTTAATTTAGATCTCCATGTGATCTCCAAATGATTCCACTCTTATAATTTCAACTTGGAATTATGATTTTTCTGTCTAATAAAATCTCATGTCTAACCAAAATATGACACATATTTTGGACTAACTCAAAGCTGAGCTGGAGATATTCCAAATAAAGGTTACAGGATATGCGAATCATTTAAGCCCCATCTGTTGGGAGGACTTTGCTTGCAGCCTCACAACTTTATTACATACGGCATGAAAGGATTGCAGCACAAGGCTTTATTTAGATATCCTTGAGGATCCCTGAATTTGGACCTGCTGCAGATTCAACATTTGACCCAGAGGGCATTGGGGGCAGTCACATGGACAGCTCACTTAGACAAGTAATGACCCAGTGAAACATTCAAATGTGCATCAAAGGTTGTTGCATCTACTCTGTATAACCATTCCTGCAAGAAAGAGGCTTTAGAATACGATCCCGAAAATGTGTAAAAATGGTCTTTTGAATTTAAATTATCTCAAATTTCTGATCATTCTTAACCTCTAAACATTTACCCTCCCACACCCGCCCACCCCCACTTTTTTCAATAGCAGCTGTGAAAAAAAATCTGTCCAAAAAGGTGTCACATATCTGAGAGTGTCATGGAAAAATGTGGTACTGATTTAGTGCTGAGCACATCGTTTAAAACAGTCTGGTTCTAATAAGCATCACAGTTTCTCTAGCTGCCTTTGTCAAAGTCACTAATGATGTCCCGATGGACTTGTGATTCTGTGAGCAGTGTTAGTTCTGCTTGAGCTGAGCTCAGCATTAAAGCTGTCTCATCATATAACTCCAGCACATCAAGACAACGTTCCTTCCTCTTAACTGCTACCTGTCAAACAGAAACTTTTAATACAAGTCCTACTGCCGCTGTTGTGACTCCTGTATTACACTAGTATTGTGTGAATCACCTGTGGTTGTATTAATTTGTTGCTTGTGATACAGGAAAACATTGTTCTTGTGATAGTACAAGGCTTTAAATGCATAGATATAGCATTTATTTGGAATTATATTTTAAAAAGAATTTGAAGGGTTATTTGGCAGTCAAAACTCTAAAATTTTAACAAATTTGTCAATCTAAAAAGCACAAATAATAAACAGTCACGGAAAAAAATATTAGACCACTCCTTTTGGTTTTGCTGTGTTAATTGTCTTCTTAAGGTAAGATACCTCTGTAATAAGAAACTAAATACAACATATAGAATGAACATTGAGTATAAATGAATACTGAATGAACCTTCAATATACTGTAGAGTATATGGAAGACATACACCTATTATATATTTTGGCTAATTGCAACTCAACCGGCCAATTGTACTTCAGCATCTATTTTGTATTTGGTGCTTCAGGCAGAATCATTGCATCTTTGTCAAAAAAAACTGTGCCTTTTAAATTGTGAGGCCAGTAGAGGGGTCTTATCTTTGAAGCAAGCTATCCAACGTATCATTGCCTGTGTACCATAGTTGAGTTTCATCTCTTGGCTGCAGAATAATTTGAATCACAAAGCAATATTGGATGGCTTTATAAAAACGCCCAATGAGGAGACATGAGATTATCCTACTATTTTAAAAGACCTTGAGGAGTTTGCTACCAGGATTGATCTTCATTTAACAGAGAGGAGAAGAGAACACAAAGATGCTCATGCTGTCCTAAACATCATTTGATGTTAAAGAGGGTTTCTTTCCCTGCTCAAATAATTTAGAGTCGGAACCACAGCAACTTGGCAGATCAAAAATAACACTTGAAGAAGGGACTCAGAGAAAACAGTTGAACTAACTGTATTTATTGTGGAGGTAATGGGCACAGAGTGTCAAACTGTGTGATAAAAGATCTGGCTCAGTTGAGCTTAAATACACTTCTTCCTCACCACAAGCCTGCTTTCTGGTTAAACTAGTGGACTTATTGATTTATCGCCAGGTTTCAGTGTTTATAGGTTCAGAAGCTGACACAGAGTTTATGGATGCCACCTTTGCCAAAAGACACAATATTAAACTCCTTCTAGAACCTTTCTCCCACAATATCCTGAATGGTCTAATTCCATTCCAACAGGCCGACTCCAAAGAATGCTGTAAAGGAGAGCTACTCAGATCTGTCCATGGTTCTCTCAGCCTGTCATGACCTAAAGGAGGTTTTCAACAAGTCTTGGACAACAGACTGACCACCTAATCAGCCTTATGATTTCTCCATCTACCAATTTCTTAGATTCTGCATTGATTACAGGGGTCTCACTGTAACAAATAGATATCCACTGTAACTTATGAAGTCTGCATTTGATAAACCCTTATAATGCTTGCCATTTAGTTTGGATCAGAGACATTGCTGAAAGAAAATGCTCTTTATAATACTCTTACCTATGGGAGTGGGTAGTGGGAGGGATTGGGGAGTGGTGGCCTAGGGGTTAGGGCATAGAGCTTAAAAATCCGGAGGTACTGAGTTCAAGCCCCACTCCCATAGATTGCCACTCTGGGTCTCTGAGCAAGATCCTTAACCCCACACTGTTCTCTGGGTGCCCTGCGATGGCAGCCCACTGCTCCCCAAGAGGATGTTAAATGCAGAGGTAAATTTCTCCAATATGAGATCAGTAAAGTTCAATTATTATTATTCTCATAATTTTGAGTATTGGTTATGCCTTTCTGGTTTGTACAAAGCTCCAGCCCTGTTTGAAGGCTAGTCAATGATATCTGATTTATCAGTTGTGTCTTTGTTTATCTTTGTGACAAGTTGTTATACTCTCCGTACATGAAAACCGACAAATGCCATGTGTCTGCTCTGCCTACAACAGAATCGCCTAGCTTTTACATCTTTCCTTGGGTTTGCCATCTCTCCTAACCAGGTTACCATGACACATCAAAAAGTAATATGGATTATGAATTGCCAACTCCCACAGACCACAAAGGATTTTTGGTTTTGTTAACTTTTACTGCTGTTTTATTAAAAACTACAGTCAGGTTGCTGCCCCTCTCCATTTTCTCACATCTTCTAAAGTAAAGTTCATGTGAATTGATGAGGCTAATAAAGCTTTCCTTCACCACAAGAATCTCCTCACATCTGCTCCAATTCTCTACTTCCCTAAATCAGAGAAGCAGTTCATTGTAGATGTGCCTAGCATATGGGTTGAGAACATCCCCGGTTAAAAGTATTTTGATGGTCAGATCCACTGCTGTGTCTTCTTTTCCAGAACCTTGTCCACTACTGAACACAATCATAATGTGGTTGACAGTGAGTTATTTACGGCCAAACTTCCCTTGGAAGAATGGGAACATTGGTTTAGGGGGCCAAGATACCATTCCTTGTATGGAATGACCACAGGAACCTTGAGTACTTTTAAACTAAGTGTCTAAACCCAAGGTAAACAATGTTGGGCTCTGCTCTTTGGAGGTTTTAATTTCTCCCTATCTTACAGAACTGGGACTATGAATGCAAAACCAGATTTTCTTCAAGAGTCATGAAGCATCCAATTTAGGATGGTTTAGGATGGTGCAGAAGGATTTGTTTTTCTTGATTCTGTCCTGCAAGCCATAACTATGCTGGCTTTGGAGAGAGAGGTTAGGGACGCCAGCCAAAATCAACTTGTCCTAAGAATATACTTGATGCTCCTGATTATTTGGTGTCTAAGGTACTCCTGTTCTGCCATAAGTCACATCTGTATTGTCATCCTGGTATCAATTAAACTGTTAAAAAGATCCAAGTTCACGGCTGGTGTCATACTCTGACCAAGGATGTTAAGGAATTTGTCTGAGGATGTCATCAATGACATCCTCACATGTCATTGATGACATCTGAAGGGGTTCTGGACCATGCAGCGAGTTACCCTTAGCCTATCATCTAGGTAAAGTGATGGACACACTGAGAGGGAAAACCAAGAGGTTGAGATAAGGTTATGCCTCTTGTCTGACTCTGTTCCCGCTAAGTGGTTGCAAAGTTTTACATGGGAGGAATATGCCATTAATGTTATTTCATTTAGCATCACTGCTTTTTATGTCTTTTATGGATTTCAGCCACTCGTATTCCTGATCCAGGAAAAACAGGCTTAAGGGCCTTCCATTCACACTGCTGTTCAGAGGTGTCAATTAATCAGGAGAAAAGCCAAAAGAGCCATGACCACAATACTAGAGATACAATCAAAGATGCTAACTGCCTTCATATTCATGCTCCTAACTTAGCAGTGGGACAAATGGTTTGGCTGTCCACCAACAATCTTCCATTGTGGAACGAATGTAATAAATTGGCACTTCAGTTCAGTACCTTTTACCCAACACCAAGGTTGTGAATATGGTTGCTGTCCGGCTCCGACTGTCACTCTCCATTAGGATTCCTCCTAAGTTCCATGTGTCCTGTGTCAATTCATATGTCTTGTCCAATCTGGACACCACCTCCACCTTATCTAAAAAGGAACTTAAACGTACCTCTTTTTTGAATGCATTTCCGTATTCCCAATTACTAACCTTGTTCTTCAAAGTTTCTCTGAAGACAGAGAACATGTCTCTTTTTAGGAGCTCTCAGTGGAGCTTTTGAAACGTTTCTGTTGTGTCCACCTGAAATTTGGGGTCCTCTGTTTAAGTGGTCATTACAGATTAAGTGGAAAATGTTTACTCATGAAACTTTTTAATCATGATTTTTCCCAAACAAAAAGAAAAACCTTTGCTCTCTTTGAAATAATTCATACATTTAGATATTTATTTTATTTAGTTTTCACTGACAGATATTTGGAAATAATTAGAAGCTTTAGAGTTGCATAGCTGATTACTCTATTATTCCTAATACTTGTATTGCACAAAAACTGTAAAAAATGGAAAATAAATAGTTCACAGTCCACTAAATTATGGAATGATCAATCTCAATGAAATAATTATTTTTGTTTACAAGGAAAAGTCAGTGTTCTGTTTAATCATAAAGAAGCACTCTATGCAAATAAATATCTTACTATGAATTTATGTCAAAAATATGCTAGAATTGCAAATCATAGTTTTGAGGAAACACTGGAGAGACAGTTAAGTATTAAATAGATTAGTTTAGAATGTCAAAACTTTCTGAATGAAAAATAAGATGAGTTATATTCTGGGACTTGCAGACAGTCGCCACATAAACATTTTATATCCACTTCCAGATGCCACAAACAAGTAACAGGTAGCAGGGAAAGATGGAGTGACTGACCGAGATAAGGCAGGAGTTTGCCTCTCCGAAAACCCCAGGGCATTTTTCAAGGAAAGCTCAGTGTTAATGAACTGACTGCATAGATAGGTTTTTAAGGTCTATTTTCCTTTCTTGAAACATCTTGAAACTTTGACACAGTTGTGACGAATTAATAGGGATATAAAAATGAAGATTTCCTGCACTGACTTTATATGTTTCCCATTGATGGTTGTACAGTGCACTGTGTGATATGCAGAGGTGTCAAGTAACGAACTATAATTACTTCGTTTAGGTATCTATACTTTACTCCATTACTTATTTTTCCTCCTACTTCTGACTTCTACTGATTACATTTTCAAACAAATATCTGTACTTTCTCTTCCTCACATTTTCAAAACAAACTTTACTTGTTACTCTTGGCTTCATTTTAATGTTTATAAATATTTATTTCACGTCATGTACACCATCCAATAGAGATCATTGGTGCCATCCACATCTAGTGAAAACTAATGAAATAGGATGAGTCATATAACGCAAACACTCATTGGTTAAACTATTTGTCAAATTTGTCCTAATGGCAAAGGAAATAATCAGAAGCAAGCAGGTGTTCTTGAAACTGCAAACATGTCTATGCCATGCTACAATGTCGGATTCAGAAAAAGACGTCGAAATGTCTGAAAGGTCGGACACAGGCGAGAGCGTATCGGGGGATGGAAACGGAGACCAAAAAGACCTCCCTCATCCATGGCCCTTTCTCAAATAATTTTTTTTTTTAAGTCGAAAAATTTTGCTTTAAATTTATTTAGTGCCATCTGACTGTCTTTTTCAAATGTTACTTTATACTTTTATACATTAAGCAGTTTTTAGAGAACATACTTCACCTTTACATGAGTTAAGAGGTAAAGTTGATACTTCAGTGTTTTTAAACTGCAGCAGCCATACTTCCACTTAAGTAACAAATGTGTGCACTTTTGACACCACTTGCTGGCCCAAGTCTGTAGAAGCATACATTAATGCTACATTGATAGTATGGATGGAACAAGAACACTTTTGAGAACACTTTTTTTGATGGGTTACTTGAACTAAAACTTCTGGAGATGATTTAACAAAGGAGAATTCTTCATTAAATGAAAAAAAAAAAAAACATCTGCTTTATCAGACTTTGGTAGAACAGAGTGTCTTCAATCAGGTTTCTCTAGACCTGCTGTGAAACAAGATATTCTTCCTACAGTCATTGGCATCTTAAAACAAATGTAGGGACTCATTGTACATACAGTGATTCATTGTACTATCTATTTATCGGTCAATATATATTTGCATATGGATGTGCATATATAAGAACGGTTACAAAGAAAGGTATCTGCCTAAAAGAGGAAACATCTTGGTCTTACACACTTGAACACAATTGACTCACTGGCACCTAATGTACATACAGCACAAAGCAACAAGCTAGAACTGAGTCCTCTTCTGTACAAGAAAGTTAACTGAAGGCTGAAGAAAATGATTATAGAATAGAACTAATAAGACAATCCTAACCTTTAAGTTTAAGACAATCATATGATTATGGAAGCCAATGTTCAACCAGTCTTGAAATTGAAGAAAAGCAGGGAATAAATGAATTGTATCTCAACATTTCTACCTTTTAAATAAGATACGCTTTACATTTGCCAAATCAAATACATCCTTAGGTTTTACCAGTATGTCACACACCTATTTTACAGTAAAAAAAAAATTAAAATTGCCAACATATAATTTGCATTTAAGGACACAGAGTGAGACAAGAATTTCCTTTTTTTTTTTTTGCTGAAAAACATGGATTCAACATAAAGGGCAGAAACCCTATCTGGGTGTGGTCTGAAAAATCAATTATGAGTGCTGATCTTAATGTACTTACTTTTAAAACTATTTGTTCTAGCAGAGAATCTGCTAGACAATGTTAATGTGGGTCTTATCTTACTGATGCATAAGCTGTTTTTCAGTTCAGGATATTTTGGTAATAAACAAGACTGCCTTAGATTTAAGGTTATTTCAACAAATGCTTCGGTTTGAGAGAAACTCTCTATATGAGAAACATATCTGTGATAATCTTTCCCTGTCCTTCTTAAGTAGTTAGGGTTAACCTGTTATTCAGAACAGGCAGAAATCTTGGTATCACAGTGTCTGCCATCCCTTGGAAGGTATAAAATGCTGGTTTGAATGAGAAACACAGGATCTCAATTTCATGTTAAATATGACTTAGACATTTTTTTCCACCAACAGTGGGATAACACTGACACACTTAAAAGTATAACTCCAAATCAATTTTTTTTACTCACTGTCCAAGTGTACCGGCAGATAAAAATATTTACCGGCCATACAAAAAAAAAAAAAAATCATAGATAAGCCTGTATCTTGCTAAACACACTCTTAGAACGTGCCATTTTTAATAAACTTCCTCGCTCCCCCTCTTACTCATCTGCATGTTGTCCTTCCGAAGGCTTGATTGTTCCAAATATATACTGCCACAGTTTCCCCAGCAGGAGAGTTGTTAAATTTTAGGGTGTTTGGGGGTGTTCTTTCTGTACATGGTCTGGCCATTGGCGTACTGTATGAGGAACAAACAACAGAGGGGACAGAGTCGAGACAGAGTTAAAAAAATAAAAGATAAAAAGACATGAGTAAAGCGCAACTCTGGTCCAAACATTTACTCGCCTTGTGGCGAATAGTGCTGTTGCATTAACTCGGCAAATGAAAAACTTATTTGCATGTGGTGAGGGTTAATTTTGAACCCTGACCTACATGCAGATCTAATTAACATAATTTTTGAGGAGGGCCTAAATTCAAATATTCATATTTATACTTCATTCTGGTCTGATGGACGTGGACATGTAGAATTTGGAGATGTGAAGCAGCTTTTTTCTACTGATAGTTACCTTTCTCTTTCATTTATTACTTCATACTTAAACATATAAACATTTAAAGCATTTAGTACCATGTTACACAGAGTCAGTATTATTAATTTAGCATAAAGGCATAATACTGTATTTGTCACAGATTTTATTCTAACATCATATTCATTTCACACATTTAATTAATGTAGTCAATAGTTGTTATTATCTTGGTTATAGATGGTTATTAGTTATTTCATGAAATTGGTCACATACACATTAGTATTACATCTATCTGCTGTCGACCTTTTTGTGAAAAAAATATCATAACATGTTTATTCTACCAGTGATACAGAAATAGTTATCATGTTGTGCCAAAAACAGGCCTTAGCTGTTATTTCTGGAGAGGCCTGCATTGCTTCTAGATGTTATATGCATAGTAATCCAGACAGAAGCTACTGTTTAAATAGGCAGATGAGAGGAGTTTTCTTTTCTCTCTGTGTTTGACAGTGTTTACATGAAGGCTGTCCTCAGCTTTGGAGCGGGGTGTGTTTGTTTTCACACCGTTCCAAAGAATATAAGCACAGACACTATCTCGATTCCCCATCTGATCTAGCCAGGTAGATCTACGCTGTTGGCAGGCAAGGACTCCTTTGGACCAAATCTAGTTCAGGTATTTGCCTCTCAGGCATGTTAAGCGAGGTGGTGGGTGCAGCTGTGTGAGCAGCTTCCGTAGTCAAGCCTTTTCTTTGGCAGCATGAACATATTGCCAATCAGAAAAAAAAATAGGAGGCAATCATTAAATGTGATTTATTATGAAGTATTTACGCATGTTACACCCAACCAGAGAATCTTTTGTCAGATACATCCTGTGAACGGGTAGATGTGTATCCTGAAAATGCTTTATGACATTTGGAAAAGGAGAGGATACCATGATTATGTAACCATTACAGATTAAGGTTAAAAAGTAGAACTTTCTGTATCAAAAAGGAAGAAGCAAGACTGTGTTTTCAAACACTTGCATTGAGTTTGGAAGAGATTGGGGAAAACATGCTAAATAACTGTAAAATGAAATTATCATGACCTAAACCTCTGAAACAAATTACACCAATGAATGAGTTAAGCGAAATTTAAAACTAAATTCAGCAGTGGTTAAAATAAAGTCAAATGCAGACCCATGTTCACTGTCAGGAAAGCAATAACTATGACCTCAGTGTGTTATTTTGGTAATGGCTAATTAGAGAGAGCTTGTTTCCGATTAGCTCCTAATGTCACTTACACAGACCATTGCCTTGTTTCCGTTCATATTGAGTTAGCCCTCACTGAACCCACGTTCCATGATGCTGTGCACAAATAGCTGATACTCAACTTCCAATCAGCTGGGGGGGTTTTATCCGTGATAACAAAAAACACTGAAAGAGTAATTTATTCTTGGTTTATTTAGTCATCTCAAAAATCTTTGTTATTATAAAAAATAACAAAGTTGTTCCTAAAAAAAGATCTGCTGAAAATAAGAAAACGGCTTATCAGATAAATGTCATTGACCCGATTAACCAAATAATACTTCCCTTTTCTTTATGTTTTTGATAACCAAAATATAATGCCACCACATATATATTCAATTTTCATCTATCATCTCAACCAGGGGAGCCTATGGAAATTATGTATATTGGAAAAGAGGATGGAAAAGAGGTATATTTTAGCACTAAATAGGTTCCTCATACATCCACCGCTAACAGCACCCTAAAAACCAACTAACAGCAGTACAAACTCTTTACAAAGTAAAATACTACAGAGAGTAAAAATATAAACACTTTTGTTGTGGCTCCAATAATTCATGAGCTAAACCCTGAAGTTAAAATACTTGTTGTATGTAGAAGGTTTATTTACCCTATAAATTATTCACAAACATGCTGAAGTTTAAGTTAGTGAGCATTTCCTTTTGCCAAGATAATCCATGCGCTTCTCAGGTGTGGCATATCAATGTGCTGATTGGACGACTTGATACTAGTCAGTAATACCAGTCAGTATCTGTTGTGACCACTTTTCGCCCCATACAATGTAACACCACTCCTTCACATACAGTTGAGCATGTCACAGGTTATGTTTGGTTTATTAATGTTTTATCTGTCCCTGTGGAAATAGGTGACTACAAATCTGATATCAGTTACGATGATACTGCTGCTGAAGCTCCTCAAAAATGTAAATAAGCACAAGAAGAAGAAGAGTTGTGAGAAGTTCGGCATCCTTTCTTTTCCTGCTTTGTGATTCAACTGACTCAGGCGACAGAGTGAGGGGTGGTTAAAGCCGGATAAGGCTAGACCTGTTTCAATCTATAGTCCACCCATCCAGCCTCTTTATTTTCACAGCCTTCAAAGGACCCAGTCCAGGTTCTTGAGACATAGCCATTTTTAGCTTGCAGTATTCATGTACAGATGCTTTTAACATGATGCCAAACATTATGAACTGGTAGTTGCTGATGAATGACACAACATTAGGTGACAGGATCTCATCGAGGCAAATCTGTGCATTCAAACTTGCATTAATAAATTGCACTTGTGTTGTTGCACCATACACCACTTATTTAACAACATTGACTTGCTAAGGAGCAAATAGATTATGTGACCATTATGGGCTGGTACAGTTATTCCCAGACTACAGTTGTCTAGCAGGTACTGACCATTTCTGTGAAACACCTTTGTGATATTTTATCTTAGGAAAATTAACATTTTAATTATAGGCAACAGCTCTTGTGGACAATTACACGCTCCCTCAAAACCTGTGACATTTGCTGCTGCATACAATCTGATTGACCTAGAATGATCTTTTATTGTTGACCTTTGTGTCAACAAGCTTAACCCCTCATTGACACAAAGTCATTTTCCATGTGTCCTCCATTTTGTTGTAATTAGAAGCCTTTCTAGTCCAATTGGTAATTTAACTGTCTCTGTTGTACTGTTATATGGACAGCTGCCCCCATTTTCTATCAGAAATAGGTATTGAGTCTATACCCAAAAACGTATACATTTCTAAAAAAAAAAAAAATAGATCAGCCAGACAGAAAGAGTAAGGAGGATCTGATACATTTCAAATAAGAAATATTAAATGGACAGATTTCACACTCATCAAGTGTGGATTGGTGCACAACATATTGTATAAGGAATAAATGAGAGGATGCTGAGTATGTGTAAAGCCAGGTTAAAGCACACTTGTGCATTAATTACGCTGATTGCTTAGATCTGATCAGCACCTGGATATGACAAACCTAAAAGGAAAATAAATTGCGGCAGCAAAGGAGAGGTCCTCCCTAACATGGATATCATCGGATTTGTGAACAGCATCTGACAGACATAGGCTTTTTCATACATTAAGAAAGATTTAGAATTTTGTTTTCAGCTCATGAAATTGGGAACAAGAACAATGTTGTGTTTATATTTTTCTTGAGTGTACTTACCGTGAGTTGGAGGTAAATTTAGCTAGAGCGCCCCCCAACAGCCGTACAAACATTTCACATTTAAGTTAAGGATCCAGGTCTAGCCTTAACAATGGAGCCGATTTAATGAACCAAACCTCAAACAGTCAACTAACCAATATGCAATGCTCCAAAACAAAAAATATTTGTTTCCAATTTTGTCTATGGGGGCTTCCCCTTGTGTCTCTGATCCTGTCTCGTAATGTGGTGTTTGGGATGTCAAGGCGTAGTCCTGGAGAACTTGGTGTCTGCTTGGAAACTTAAGGAGTCAACTTTGCTTTTTTGCGGCATAAAAATAAACTCCTCTGAGGCTGACGCCATAGTTCTCAACCAAGAAAAGGGTTTACTTCTCTTTCCAGTCAGGCTTAAGTCTTAAGCTCAAGTAAAGCGGTGAAAGTATGTGGCTGTCTTGTACATGACTAATAGCAGGATGAAGCAAGAGCTGGATAGACATATCGGGGCCTCAGCTTCACTAATCTGGGAGCTGCTCTGGTGTATTGTGATGAAAAAAAGAGTTGTGCCAAAGATTGCAGCTCTTCATTTTCAGTTTAGTCAGGGTTTTACATGCAAGTCCAGGTTGTTCTAAAAGCTTTTATTTAAATTAAATTAAACCTTTTCTAAAATATACTTGCTTTATAAAAGTAATCTAATCTAATTACTTTAATTAGATTCTTTTTAATGATATGAGATATTTAAGTGTGACAGAAAGAAAAAAAAAAGAATTTAAGATGGCAAATAGTTTCTGTTCATGTTTTTAGCTCCTATTTTTTAAATAAACATCATGATGTGGTATATGGTTGATTTCGACACTGCATTAAAAAACATGAACTGCTTTACATTTTTTTCTGGTATGTGTTAATCTCAACGCAGTATCTTTGAGTATTTATCTAGAACAAAACGCTCTTATTTATTCTTGTGGACAAATATTTAATATACATTTCAATCTAATTGAGCCAAAGGCCCCAACAGGATTAGATACTGCTTTGCTCTTACAGTGTTGTTAAAACTGTGCTGTATTGTAATACGAATATTAATCTCCAGCTGACCCATTTTGAGCATCACTGGTTTTTACATGAGGGAAGTAAAGCAAATATGACCCACTCAAGCCAAAATGCACTTTAAAGTAGAGAAGGGAATGAATATGGTCTTTTTTTTAGGTTAAGGGAACTTGACAGTTGTTTTCAGTGCAGGGACTGAATCCTTCCTACTGCATCCTGGACCTGTGACAAACACCCAGCAACGCTTCTATCTAAGTCAAGCAGATTAGTTCAGAAGCTACACACTGTGTGTCAATTTAACATGGAAAGAAGTGACCTGAACGGCAAGATAAATCGCAGATTCTTCCCGCTGTGAGATGATATTACTTGCCGAGGCAGTAGAAAACCACCTGGGATTTATATCTAGAACATTCATAAACAGAAACTTGGAGTTAGTGTCTATATTAAGAGTTTTTGTCTTATTAAATTTGCACTTCAAACAAAAAAAAAATACAATACGCCTTTTCAAGACCTGTACAATTAAGAGCAGAGGTATTCATAGTGCATAGAAAAAAAGGATTGTCAAAGTTTGCTAAAGGTGCAACAAAAGTTTGTTCTTTTCCGAAGTAAACTAAACTTAAACTGTTTGCAGTTTGATTTATGTGTCAGAGGCCTGCTCTTTGAAAAACATGTGCTGTCATGATCAGAATATACCTTATAATAGGACAGAAATAGTAATGAGTCCCACAGACATTTTGCTTTCTTACTCTCCATGCAATATTCTGTGCAAGATTGGTTACATTTTGGCTTGTCTTTCTGCAGTAGCTTATAAAATCTTTAGAGGTTCAGGTGAATCCAGACATACATTTTTACTTTGTTTCTTTGCATTTCTTCCAATAAATATTTGCATGTCAGATCTAACTTTAAATTAAGCAACAAAAACATTTTCACATTATTGTTTTCCTGTTTTGTTACATTTCAACTATTTCTGTCATTTAATAGGAGAGATTCAATTTAGTATCCCTTATAAAGAATCTTAGAAGAACAGGCCCTATATTTGGAGGAAAACTAGCACTACAAATGACCATGAACACATCATCTCTATGATGAAACATGGTAGAAGTGGCATCATACTGGGGTGAAGCTTTTCTGCAGCAAGGGCAGAGTTGAGAAGATATGATGAATGAATATCATGAGTGAATGAATAATCTATCTCAACTTCAAAGAAGCCTGGATAATTTAGCCCTTTCCCAAGTTTGTCACAAGCTATCCAGCAGACAAATAGAAATCACAGCAGTTCTCTGGCCAGATTAGACCTTAATTAAACGTCTTGTCTTACATGCAAAGTGCTGTGTGGGGTTGAAAATTAACACGTTGGCCTTGGACACTATTTCTAGTCTGAGCTTTATGTAATCTGCAGATTTCAGTGTGTACATGTGTAAAGCTGGCAGACATTCCCAAAAGTCCATTAACTTTGCTTCAGTAAGGAATGCTTCCTTTACTCTCTTGCACTTCTTTGTTCAGGTCTGTCAAACAGTTCTGAAGAAATGAATAGATTTGCAAGGCTGTAAAAATTAACAGGAAAAAAGTTCTTCCGTGTCGAAAGACAAATTTTTGTGGTTCTCATGGCCGATGAAATAAATGCTCGGCTTCTGCACAACTGTGAGCTCTGCACACTGACCTATCATCCCTGTGGGACATGTTTGCGGGTTCGTCACTGTTCTCATTCTCGATTAGCTTTCAGCGTGCTGCTTTTATCTGCTTAGCAGTCGCCCCTCCTCAGGTGGAGAGAAGAGAAAAGCTTTTTCAATTCCACACAGTGCTCAGTAACCAGTTGAGGTCTGTTAAACGCAGCAGCAGCTGTGATACAGCACTTGAACATGAATGTTAGTATACAGATGGTTATTTATAGTCATTTAACACTATGCTTACTCCATTAAAACTCTTTAGGTCCCAGTTAAGTCTTTCAGATAGCAGTTGGAGTAAACCTTTCTGATCCTTCTGGATCATCAGCAGATCCTGCCTTGGATTAAAGAGACCAACAAACAAAACAAGCTAAAGGAAGGATTTGTGGGATTTTCTTTCAGTCATTCAGCCCTGCTTTGTCCAAACCAAATCAAAGGTATTGAGCGTTAAATATGCTCAATGCGAGTGTGAAATCAAACCGTTTAAACCATGCATGGTTTATTTGATCCTCTCTCTTCAAGCGCTTTTGCTTTAACAAGCCGCAGAGATAAGATGTGCCAAGTGCATTTTGAGTGTTATTTATGGACTCTGTGAGAACAGAGCTTCCAGAAAATCAGCAGTGCTTCACAGGCTTCAGTAAGGAATTTTTGATTGCAGATTCCCTGGCACCCTCTTCCCCTCTTCACCCTGTCTGCTGAACAACTCATCTGTTGTTAATATTGTACCCCTGTGCAGTGGGAAACTCGGGAGCTATTGCATTATGCTAGTCCACCTGAACAATTGCTGAGGGCTTTCCAAGAGATCTGTAAAAGCCTGTTCTATTCAGATAATGTTTTTGGGAGAAAATACAGAGATTAAGATTGATCATTGTTTCAGAGTATAAGCTTGAAGGCTCATACAGCTAAGATGTATAGATCTCATTTTTATAGCTACCTACCTGCAGTGCCTTGCACAAGCATTTTGGCCTCCCAGACCTTTTTGCATTTTATGAAAGTATATTCAGAATCTATTTTTATGGAATAATGTTGCAAGCTCACATACCAATATGCAAGAATACAAACAACTCTGAGAACAAAAGAGATTGTCATCTAATCAGACTGTATCACAGCTTTGGATGTTTGCTCTTGACTAAGTATGACTAATTGACTTTAATTATGGAATTTCTTTCTAGTTTATAAAGATTATTTCTGTCTGTCATTTAACTCAACAGAGAAAGTTGGGACATCAATTTAGTGTGCCATTTTGAATTCATTGTATACACCACATTTACATGATATAATGCGCATGTTGCCGTCAAAATAACAACATAACAAAAAACACTATCAATTATTTAGATAATTGATTTGGTTGCAAAAATTCATGTGCTTTAGGTTGATCTAGACTTTGGCTAAGCTGCCCTCTGCTTTCATGGTTAGAGGTTTTGGCAGTTAGTTTTACAGTATCTGTGTTATAATTCAGAGGTATTTTGGCTCAATTGAAAGGTTTTATCAAAACTTTACCCACAGATAAATGCCCATAAAAAAACACTGTATTCTTAAATGTGTGGCTTAATGTAATCATTTGCTGTGTAATTTGATCAACAAGCTAAAATGGGATTGACAAGGCTGAAAAAAGATAGAGAAACTGTGATGTTTAAACTTTTCTTAGGAGGTACTGAGATTCTAATCTGACAAACGCCAGATTGATACCATTTAGAATTCAAATTGAAATACATAGATCAATCTGGGAAGGCCCTCGTAGAACCTTTCCACAAAAAGGGAGGAGCATTCAGTACAATTCTTCTTTGCTGATCGGGTACGTACCTCTCATGTAGGGTATTTAGCCAGCAGCAGTAGCAGCTTAACATGTTTCAGAACAAGCGGGGTTAACCAATAAATCAAACTCTTACCAGTTGGCTGGTTGGGCAATCATCTTCATTTTTGCATTTGAGAGTTAAAATGTCTTTTCCATTCCAAGTTCTGGAAATTTGTAATTTAGTAAGAAATTAATTATTCTAGTATAACTCAAAAGGTTACAGGTGACTATATGCCCATGTTCCTTTTGTTATTTTTTAGTTCCTGAAGCATTTGGTAAACTTTATCAGATACTTACTCTAACCCAAGTTTGTAAGAAGCTTTGTTTTTTGTTGTTTCTGCTTCTGATTCTTCATATTTTATTAATGTCCTTGGTTCCAAATCCATAGGCTCCTCTGTCCACTCTCAGCCCACCTCTCTTCCATCTCCTAGCATTTTTCTGACATGGGGATGAGTTGAGTTATGTTACAGAGTTGTTTCTTTAAAAATTGCATCCTTTTTTAAAAAAAATGTGAAGTGAAGAGATCAAACTTTCATCAGAATGGTAGACATACAGCACCCATGAAACCAAGATTTGATTTTTCTGCTGTTTCACAAGTAAACATTATATCCACCTGGCTTCACATTTAAACTTGGGCATTGAAGCAAGAAACACAACACAACACACAACACACAACACACTCCCTAAAGAAATGCAGTTGTTAAAATGAAAGAAAATCCATCCATTTACTTTCTTCATCACATCCAAAATTATTGAGATTTTTAACCATATTTTTTGATGTTGATGTTAAAGTGTCTGCTCAAAAGAAATTGCTGACAAAATCCTAATGAAAATAGCAGATGGACGGGTTTCAGTCTGGTTTTAAAACTGGTCAAAAACTGGTAAAAACACGATGATTCCAGTAATCATGTGGTTCTTAAGTGCTGCTTTTGATACAATTGATCACAGCATTTTATTGCCATGTTTACATGCCCCAATCCAGTCTTGCTCTGCAGATGGCCACTCACACTCAGCCTGGTTCTGCTGGAGTTTCTTCCTGGAGTTTTTACTCTCAGCTACCAGTACATGCATGCTTGGTGTGAGAGATTGCTGAAGAGATAATGAGAAGATGCAATCAGCTGGTTTTCTTGCATAGAAAAATTTGAACAAATCTTTTTGAACCAAGCCATTTCAGCTTAAAGAAATGGCATTTAAACCAATATGATCTGGTTAAAATGTGTCTGTAAGTTGCCTTGAGAGCACATGCTGTGAATTGGCACTTTCAAAATTTAATTTAATTGAATTGAATTAAATTTGAAATTTGCACTACGAAGTTAGGAATTGGTGGCACTTTTCCTAAAAAGGCAGCTCAGTGGTAAGAATAGGTCTTGGGCATTAAATGCCTACACTCTACCAGTAATCGGATACACTGCAGGAATAATAGGCTGGCCAAAGGATGAGATACACTCCACAGACGTTCAGCCATGAAAGCTCCTAACTATGCACGGAGGGTACTACCCCAAATCCAGTACCCTGAGACTGTACGCCAGCCGTAAGGAAGGAGGCCGAGGACTAGTGAGCATGAGAGCCAGTATCCAGGATTAAAAAACATTCAAGATCCATACGTACATCAAGGACAAGGCTCCAACAGATGACATGCTCAGTGAATGTCTCAGAAAATGGGGAACAGAAGTTGAGGGGTTGAGGTGTCATAAGAGGATAAGCCCTTATATGGGATGTACCACCGAAACATAACTGAAGTGACGGATATCATGAAATCCTACCAATGGCTAGACAAGGCCAGACTTTAGGACAACACAGAGGCACTCATCATGGCTGCACAGGAGCAGGCCCTGAGCACCGGAGCAATAGAGGCCAAGATCTACTACACCAGACAAGTCCCCAGGTGCAGAATGTGCTAAGAGGCCAATGAGACAATCCAGCACATAACTGCAAGGTGTAAGATGCAAGCAGGGAAAGCTTACATGGAGTGCCATGACCAAGTAGCCAGAATAGTGTACAGGAACATCTGTGCAGACTATGAGCTGGAAACCCCAAGAAAAAGTGGAAACACCCCCAAGATGGTAGAGAATAACCGAGCCAAGATCTTGTCAGACTTCTAGATACAGACGGAGCGAATGGTAATGTCAAACCAACCGGACATTGTGGTGGTAGACAAAAAGCAGAGGAAAGTCGTTGTGGTTGACTTAGCAATACCAAGTGACTGCAACATCAGGAAAAAGGAACATGAGAAACTAGAGAAATACCAGGGGCTCAGAGAAGAGCTGGAGAAAACCTAAAAGGTCAAGGCATCAGTGGTGCCCATGGTCATCGGGGCACTTGGGGCAGTCACCCCAAAACTTGAGAAGTGGTTACAGCAGATCCCTGGAAATACATCACACATCTTGGACCAGAAAATTGCAGTTCTAGGAACACCAAAGATACTGCGCAGAACCCTGAAGCTTCCAGGCCTCTGGTAGAGGACCCGAGCTTGCAGGAAAAAAGGGGGAGACCACCCGAAGTAGAGAGAGAGGGGGAAAAGAGGGACGGGGGTGGGGGGTGAGGTAGGTAGGTAGATAGATAGATAGATAGATAGATAGATAGATAGATAGATAGATAGATAGATAGATAGATAGATAGATAGATAGATAGATAGATAGA
>NW_015150504.1:678256-684659 GCF_000732505.1 Cyprinodon variegatus
CTCTCTCTCTCTGGGTTTCTGTGATGTTGCTTCAGCATTGTTCTTAAATCTTCACACAACAGCTAAGTTTATACCAAAAACCATTTGCCCACACATGGAATGGAGTTACTAATTAGGTTACCAATTAGCTGTACTGGGTTATATTAGGCAATTCAGAATAAAGGGGATTGAATTCAAAGGCCTGCTGCTCTGTAGACTGCACATGCATTTAGAAGTAGGTTGGACCTGTATACATGTGAGCTTTAGGTATATATGCTAGACTGGTGCTTCGCAATCACATAAAAACAAAGTAGGATACACTGAAGGTTATTATGGCAATGTACTAAAATGTGGAGGGGCTTAAGGAGTATGCACACTTTTGTAATTGCTCAACAACCAGGCAGTAGTACGGTTTACTTTTGCAAATATCTAAATTGCACTCTTGCTGTAGATTATTTTCTACAGGAAAATGCAAGGTTTTGTTAATAAGAATATAAGCCATAGATCAATACAGAAACCAACAGCTGCAAACCTTAAGCATCCTCATATCAACAAAAAGAAACTTGTTCTTTTGAGCACAGATCTACTGAAAGAAGGCTTAGTTTGATGCATTAATCATCTTAATACCTACAGGAACAGCCTATTCAACTTGCAGTAATGGCCTTTTTATTTTCTATGAGTCCACACAAGTTTCTTACTCATAGGGCATTGACAGAGTCTGTTTTATGTCTCCAGGTCTCTATACTGAAAATGTAAATTGCTCTTGGGCCCTGACTGGAGATTTAGGTCAAATATTGTTTCGCAATGTGTACAAGAATCTATAAAATTGTAGATTTTTTAGCACTGGGTTCTGTTTGTCATTGAATAAACCTATGACCTGCAGACCCATAGCCATCAATCCCTTACTAAATTAAGAGTAAGCAGCTGCAAGAAGCATATCCAATCATTTATTAGCCCTTTTTCATTTACAATATTGGAACTGTGATAAAGATGTCTCAAGAATGCACAAGCTTCCCACATAGCACTGCACTTTGCAATATTGACATCTTTGACATTTTTTTTTTTTGTAGGAGAAGCTGCTCCTGCAGTTCAGCTTGCTAATAACCAGTTATGGAGAATCCTGCAATCAGGAGTTAGTGTCAGGACTGCTGACACATTTGAGGTTCAGTCATTATCAGTCGCTCAATTACATGTTAGGGTCTATCTGTCATAACAAATCAACAAGGTTAAGGCTTCAAACTATCTTCTATATGCCAAGCTTTCACGCAAGGTCATTCTGAGCACACTGCATCTCCCTTTTATGACACCAGAAATGCAAAACCCCATCTCAGAGTGTGCAAACACATGTAAAGTCACCAATGTTTGGAAGAAAAACAAACCCTACTATTGATGTTTACATTATTTGGGGGCAAAGCCCAGTTTTTGACAATATTCCTGACTGCAAGGGGAGTTGGATAGACATGGGAAAGCACAAGAAGATGGATAGTGCATTCCCTTTGTGAGAACATGTTTCAGCTAAACATGAAAGGCATCTTCACAGCAGCACCCACCCATAGCCCTCATATCTCTGACATATCAAAAGAAGAGCAGTGATGACTACTGAATGGCTGAGTTCCAAACACCCCCATCGTACATGAAACCTACATCTCTGTGTTGCCTCAGATAAAGCCTAGAGGGAAGCGGGTAACTTCAACAGTGAAATCTAAAGAGAACACAATGCTGTCAATGTCACTCTGGTATGATTTCACTTTTTTGAACTGATTATATATCCCTTCACTGGCATATCTAAAAAAAAACTGCATTAAAATATTGCTTTAAATGTTAGATAGACATCCTAATTATTGTTTGTCAAACACATTTGAAACTGAATCACATGTATTTTAATCACACAGAGCAATTTTGATATTATGGCTTTTACGTGATTAAACCATAAATTCAGTATCTGAGAAAATGTGGGTATTGTAAAAAAATTCAACATGGGAAGCTCACAGTGTCAAAACCCAATCAGATAATTAACTGAAAACTACGGCAAAGTTTTGCTCAGCCTCTAAATGGTTTCAGTATGGGCCAGAGGCCAACCCAATCATGGGAAAGTTTGCTGATCTGAAAGTTGAAAGTTATTGACATCCTCCACTAGAAAGGGATAAAATGTCCATGTGATTGAAACTGAATTTTCAAAAAGACCATATTCAAAGAAAGGTGATAGAAAGGAAAAGTGTAGTAAGTAAGGCGCACCAGCCATATGGGTTACTGCTGCCTTATCAAGCAAGTATCAAGCAAATCTATCCAAGAATTTAGGTAGGTGACGGAGGTTGGAGTAAGTCATCAGGAGCCCCTATACACAGAGAAATCAAAAACATGGGCTAAGAAGAATTGGACTGGAAGAACTGATGTTGTTTGTTCTATGTTTTCTGAAGTCCTTAGTTAAAAAAGTCAGGAAGTTTTAGCACTCTATGCTTCCTTCTGCTAACAAGCTATATGGAGCTGTTGGAATATTGCCATATGCAGAGATAACTCAACCAACAATTTAGATGACCTAAAATCTGCTTTCAAAGCAGCCAGAGCTCCCATCACCCTTTAGCAATACCAAACAATGATACCTTGCATATGATGCTACACTGATGCACAGAGAATTCCCACCAAGTATTGAAAGCATATGATGAGCCATGTTTTTAGATGTCTGTCTAAGTGTTCTCTCTTGGTCTGTCAGTGTAGATATTGTCATTTTGCAAAACCCTAATTTTAGATTTTTATTTCATGTAAGCCATCATCATGTAAACATACAAGAACTAAAAGATTGGAATATTTCACTCAATCTGTTATGAATTAATATATCAGTTTCAACTTCTGAAATGAGTGAGAGTAAAATATCAAATATTTAAATATTCTTATTTTTTTTAAATATATGTTGAAAGAGAGAATATAGGCCCAAAAATGTTTTACCTCTTCTTTGTTAAATAACTAAAATCAATCAGATAAGACACAAAGCATTTGTAAACATTTAGAACACTGCTAATTAGATTTGGCTCTAGATTTGACTGGGTATCTCAGAAATCAAAACAATCACTTTTTGGGGCTTTCAAGGCCTTTCCACAGATTTTCTCAGATGTCCAAATACTGTAGATTGGTGGGTCTCTACATGTCCGCTAGAGTACCTATGGGACCTTTAGTCTTCATTATACTGTTTGTTCATTGATATTCTCAAACTAACCTATGAGGTATTCACAGACTGGCTATAATATACCAATAATATACAATACACAGTCTGCTTTCTATATACCGGTATATGGATATTATTTAGGGATGTCAGTTTAAAGGTAGGTACAACATCCAGCAATATAACACTTTTTTTAGGTAATTTTTTATTCAGATATATGATTGTTATTTTGATTGCCATCTCTAAATTTTCATTAGGTCTGAGTGTGTGTGCATAGTTTTACGTCTCTGGATTACCCTGCAATGGATTGGTGATCAATCCATGGAATGCCCCGTCTTAGACTGCTAGAGATAGGCACCATCCCAACTGTTACATCCATGGAGGGTTGGATGGATGGATGGATCACATACCAAAGCTAATAAAAGGGCACTACTGCAAATTTCAAGATAAGAACAATCATTGACGTTTTGTGGAGTTATTCATTTGCACTTAGTTTTGAAATGTGTTGATGACCTTGCTCCTTACTTTCATAAATGTATGATTCAGAAATGTCAAAGTTTTGGCATCACTTCAAGGAGGGCTTCAAATGGAAACTAATGTAGAATATCCTCTAGATTAAGTACACTCTCTATCATAAGGCCACAGATCTTTAGTGACACATTTTTTCATGTATTAGGGACCAGTTCCGTGAACTACTGTAGCAGCTAACTACATAGCATAAGGACATGGCATGAGTTATTATAACAATGTTTCTTGTTCTGTCCCTATGAAATAAACATTACAAAACATTCAGAAAGGAAACCTGATGGGGTTTGAAAGGGACATATTCTGCAGTGGTTAAAGTCTAATAACACCCCTGGCTACAACACACTACTGAAGAGCTCAGTGATGCATTTTTGCTTTGAGGTTTTTCTTCCACTTCTGTTTGGCTCCACAAATCTTGTAGGAGCCTCAAGTCCATTCTCTCCTGATCCTTCACTCACAGTTTAGTTTGGAGGAGTAGGATTAACTCTTATCTCCACTGGGACCTGGCCTGTGTTTCGACCAGACCCAGTATGGACTTGTTTAGGTTGCCCTGGCTTCCTCTTTGAGTTAACAAAACATTCCTCAGCAGCCCCGTGCTGTACAAGTCGGTTTCTTCAACAAAATATGTCATGAAATTTTCAAAACTTTAGCCTTGGCCTCCTATTTACTCTTTCTTCAGCACAGCCTATAAAAACAACTCTTTATTTATTCTGTCTCCACTATGGGGCAAACATTCCCTCATCTGAAGAAGACCAAACAGCTCCAACTCACAGTAAACAGCCATACACAGACACGCGGGCTGTTTGTTCCCAAACTGAAATAATAAATCAAAGGCAGCAGGTTGGTGCAGGGGTTGAGAGGCTGAGAGTAGCTTGACGGTTGGTGGATTAGTTCTGTAGTGCTTCAGATGAAATCACTGCACAGGACTCTGTCTTGTCCAAAAAAGAAGGATCGATCTGATGGTAAAGCTCTGTGCTGGCAAATAAAATAGCATCATCTGGAGATTAAGTGCAGCATCATGAATAAGATCACTGACCTGTAAAAGTTTTCATGCATACTGACTATGCCTTGACCCATTGTGGATTATACATTTTCAAGTGGGATATCATAATGTTGAGGACAATGCCTTATGAAAGTAGTCTTGTAATTTCTTAAAACTTTGCTATTTTACAACAACTGTAAACTTCTAATTCAACTTCATAAGCTTTGGGAATTCCATCTAATGCATGAACACAAAATAGTCAAATTTTTGTGAGGAATTGTAAGATAAACATGCATTGTACAAAAAGTGTTCATTTCTAATAAGCTATAGATGTGGAAGATAAAAAGATGTTGAAGTTCAGGGATAAGAACGTGTAAATGTTCTTTCAAAGTGGCGAGCTTGGTAAAATGTGTATGTGAAGAGGGTACACATGTTGTTAAAAAAAGCAGAAAGAACAGTTGAATGTTATACAATATGGAATCCTCTAACACTTGCAAATCACAGACTACTACAATTACTTGAAGGGATCAAGTTAATCAATATTAATCTAAATGCAACCAATGATGTAACAGTGTTTATCCTTGTGTGTATTGTATCCCAGTCGAATTGAGCCTTATGCCCCGTGTAAGTCAGTGTAAGTCCGTTTGGCTGGCCGGGCTATTCTAACGCATTTTTATGTTCTCTTCTAGGCTACTCTATAATGGATCTAACATTATGTATATTTTTGTTGTCTTATTGGAAGGTAATCCTCAACCCAAAAAAAATTATTAAAATCCAGCCCTACTTTAGGGGTGCCCAGTCATTTATGTCTACACCAAAAATGCCAAAAAACATATGACAAAAAAAGGCTGTCATATGTGGACACCCTGTATATACTGTATATATCCCATGCACCTTTTTCTTCCTGTGGCACCTTCTTCTTCTCTTTTTGACTATTTGAGCTGATGTAACGAGTACATTTCTCTATTGTGAGCTCCGTAAAGTCAATCAATCAACCAATATATCATTTAAAATAAAGATATTTAAGAATTTTTGCACAGGACGCAATAAGCAAAGAGTAAAGCTGGTTTCCCACTGAACTTAGCGGGTTAATGTGGGTTTTTCCAACATGGGTTGACACGATAACATTTGGCTTTTTTTCCATCGTTTAAAAAAAGCCAGGTCTGATCTGCTGCTGGCAAGCTGCGTCGCCTCTAACCCCACCACTGTTTGTTTGGCGACGCCCTCACACTAGTATTGTTTTGGCTTTTAATATCAGACACAACTGGCATTACAGTATGTTGTAGCATATGTATGATAAGTTTAACATTATCATGTAAATTGGCGGGTGATCCGGGTCTTGTTCCCAGTGCATGCCAATAACAGCCGAGCCAATTAAAAACAATTTTAAACGTTGTCTTTGGCAGAGTCCTTTAACATAGGTCAAAGCAGGTTAGTAAGCTATTCCTACTTCCACTAAAAGATGATTGTTTGCATGTTTAAACAGATTTCTTTGGCCAGTTGGAAAGGTGTATGACCGAAAACATGACTGTTAGGTTAAGTGGCTACTTTACATTCTCCTTAGGTGTGAGTGTGCATGGTTGTTTGTCCTGTTTGTCTTTTTGTTGCCCTCTCGCCCGTAGACAGCACCCCTCACAACCCCAGCTGGGATAAAGCGTGACGGAAAATGGATGGATGGATGGATGGATGGATGGATGGATGGATGGATGGATGGATGGATGGATGGATGGATGGATGGATGGATGGATGGATGGATGGAT
>NW_015150504.1:684859-795443 GCF_000732505.1 Cyprinodon variegatus
CTGCTGGCAGTACTTAGTTAGACATCCATCAACTGGCTTGGGGCGGCTTTACCTCTTCTATCAGCAGACATTATGTTGAGAAGCGATACTCTTGCATTGTCTAACTTTGCATTTGTTTTTTCTTTTCACAAGCAGTCTTAGACTTTTCCTTTTTCTTTTCACACCTATGCTGTATACTGATTGTGCAGTATGCAACATGGTACTTGTGGTGAAACGATATTATCATGTTAAATGAGGTACTCACAAAGTCTTCAGTTTACTACAAAATAGATCCAAAAAAAGCATTAAAACTGAGCTGAAATATAAGTTAATAGGGTGCCATTGTTCAGTCTGAAAGCCTCTTTTTTGCAACCAGAGTGGGCTACTGCCAATAAAATCCATAAAGTCATTGTACATGACCACTAAAATGTCTCTACTGCTTTATCGCTTACCTGTCTGCAGACGTCCTGGTTTTAATGATGTGCTAATCACTGAGGCCTTCGTAAACAGCTGAAATATATTGAGATACATAAAACTAGATTCTATTTTCAAATCAGATATTTTAAGGCAGCTGACACCTGCATTCCATTCTAAGGATATCAGCATGAAGGGACGGAATACCAATGCATGCCTCTCTTTTGACATTACTTATAAAAAAGTTGAAAGTCATGTTTCACTTTCCATCTACCTTGGTCTATGACATGAAATTACATTATTCCCTACAAAATACACTAAAGTCTGTGGCTGTAAGGTGATACAATGTGGATATTTTTAAACCATGTGAATAGGTCTTCAAGGAACTGTTCAGGCATCAAAGGATCATTGTGGATTCTTCCTGCCGCTCCATAACACCCCCACAAGCTCACACTTCCTCAGCCACAGTTTCTTTCTGAAGTCCTTTATAAGCCCCTGTTTTTAGTTCAGGATAATGCACACATGGAAAGGTTTTATAGAGCATGGCATTGCATAAAGCTGGATTTCAGAAGGAGGAGGCAACCAGTAGAAGCGGGAGTCTGGACGGGCCAGCAGTATTTTCTGCTTGAGCTCCTATTCTTTTCCTTCATTGAGCAAATTCAGCAGGTCCACCGAATTTTCATTTCCAATTCAAATACTCTTTTCCTCTCCTTCTAAGATGAATAAATTCATATCAGAGTGCGCAGTTGTTAAAACACCTTCACTGAAAGGTTTCTGTGCATTATGAGTCAGTGACAGGTGTGTTCAAACATGAATTCCACAGAGGTGCCCCGAATACTCATTTTCATACCACAAGCTGTAATCCCTGCTGATTTTCATAACTTTAACACAATCTTCCCCTTGCTCAAAGTATGTCGTAACTTGAAAGTCTCACCTGTGCTGCTTCTTTTTAAAGTCTTTCCAAGATTGCTTGTTTTTACCAGTGTTGTGCAAGCCTGAATGCTTTCTATGCAGATTTGAATAACAATATTTCTTTATGCATGTAAAAGAAGAAAAAAACATCTAAAGAAAAACATTTTATGAAACATTTCTAGACAGATATTGGATACTGGAGCGTATATCAAGTTACTTTAAAAATTATTATTTCAAGTTTTATTTTATGTTTTTGTAATTTATTTTTTATTCTTTTTTAGGGGACATGATTATATCACAATCTATTTATCTAAAACTTTAATGATTATAAAGAAGTGGATTTAAAATGATCCAAAGTTGACATTTAATCTAAAACTCAAACATGCACTTGCACTAATATGTATTTAGATAGTGTTAAATAGAGTTCTTAGAATATGACTTTTTATAATCATACATAGATTTCTCATATAATTCTGTGAAGACATTAAAAATGGTAAATGAATGTTAATAGTTTTGTGTATTCATGACCCAAACATTTATGCATAGTCCATTCAGAAGTAATCCTCTATTTTTATTACTCCAACTTTGTATGATTTTCCATTTCAGCCAGAATCATAACAGCTGCTCTGCTTGATATCAACACCAATGTACTTGACAGAAGCAAAAACCTGTGAGATGAAATCAATATTCCTCAAAGATTCAAAATGTGCTTCAACAATATATTAGATAAAGGTCTTGTAGTTTATGCAAACAGGAACTTTATACAGTATATATATTGTATATTTGTTGGTCTGCTGGCTGGAATTTTACAGGATTCGTGTACAATTCAACATGGATTTTCTCTTTTTTAAGCCTTTGGTTATCAATGTGGCCCAAAACCAGAATGATTATACAAAAAGCTGAACCCATGCAGTGGTGCCAAAAGTACACACATTTGTTACTTAGGTAGAAGTATAGATACTGCAGTTTAAAAACACTCTGGTAAAAGTTGAAGTATCAACTTCACCTCTTTACTCAAGTAAAGGTAAAAAAGTATGTGCTCCAAAAACGACTTAAAGTATAAATTATCGTTTAAAAAAAAAACAGTCAGATGCCACTGTATGAATTTTAAAGCTCAATTTTTCGACTGTTATGAAAAATTCTTTGTGATAGGGCCAAAGATGAAGGAGGTCTTTGTGGTCGCCTGTGTCTGACCATTTAGACATTTCAACATCTTTTTCTGAATCTGACATTGTAGCATGGCATAGACTATTAACTTTTGCAGTTTGAAGAACACCTGCTTGCTTCTGATGATTTCCTTTGGCATCAGCACAAATTTGATGAAAAGCTAACCAATGAGTGTTTGCGTTATATGACTCATCCAATCACACTTTTATTTTTGTTATTTTTTTACAGTGTCCCGTCTGGCAATGTGGCAATAATTTTCTTGTTGCCAAAAAGAGGGCCCAACATATTTCGCTTTCACAAGTGGAGCAGTACAGCTATCGCCATAGTGTTCCGCTTGAGTTATGTATATAAATAGCTATATTATAATTCATGCAGGGAGTATTACAGATTTTATGGACACTGCAATGTAAGTAGGGCAGGAAAGGAAAGACAAACTCCTTTTTACAAGATCTGGATGGCACCAATGATCTGCATTGGATGGAGCACATGGCATGAAATAAATACATATAAACATTAAACCTAAGCCAAGAGTAACGAATAACGCTTGTTTTAAAAATGTACGGAATAGAAGGTACAAATACTTGAGGGAAAATGTAATGAGTAGAAGTCATAAGTAGGAAGCAAAATAAGTAATGGAGTAAAGTATAGATACTTAAAAAGTGTACTTAAGTACAGTAACAAAGTATTTGTACTTCTTTACTTGACACCTCTGAACTCATGTCGCTGTTTTTAGAATTTTTTTTTTTTTTGAATAAAATATCATAAAAAAATATCCTCGCATACCAGTGCTCCCTTTATTCTTTATGCTTTGGCAGTTATAATGGCTGATGTGGTTTAATCACATACTATGTATATATATATATATATATATACACACTAATTTTACTTTAAAAAAAACATTTCTTTTAGATTGATTTATGTTTGAGTGTGTGTTGATAAAGACAAGAAGTGTGTTTTTTCCAACTTAGGTAGCGGTGAAACTTCCTACTTTACGCGTCAAAACTTTTCAAACTTTAAATATCCGAGGCGCACCTAAAGGCACCAAAAGTCTCACTCAATTAGCAGAGTTTAGGCTGTGAGTGAACAGAGCTCTTAGTCGGCCAGTGGGAGCGCACCGCCAATGACCAACTGAACGCCCCACTGCTCCGACAGAGACCTGCGGGGGTGGGGAGTCCACAAGTCTGAGTTCGGATTTCGGAAACGCGCCATGGGATTCGAGTTGGACCGCTTCAAGGGGACCGTGGACCCAGATTTCAAATGCAACTTGTGCAACAAAGTCCTGGAGGACCCGCTCACGACTCCGTGCGGCCACGTCTTTTGCTCCGGCTGCGTGCTGCCCTGGGTTGTCCAGCAGAGCAGCTGCCCCGTCAAGTGCCAGCGCATCTCCGCCAAGGAACTCAACCACGTCCTGCCGCTGAAGAACCTCATCCTGAAGCTGGAAATCAAATGTGACAACCACGCCAGGGGCTGCGATGCCGTGGTGACGCTGCAGCATCTGGCCGAACACGCTGAGATGTGCGACTTTTCCCCAGCCAAGTGCAGGAATAAAGGCTGCGAGGAGCTGGTGTGCGTGCGGGATCTGGACGTGCACATGCGGGATGCCTGTGAGTACAGAGCGGCGGGGATCTGCGAGAGCGGCTGCGGGCTGACGCTCACAGTCAGGGAGCAGAAGTTAAACAGCCACTGCTGCGTGAGAGCCCTGAAGGCGCACAACAGCGCGCTGCAGTGCAAGTTGCTCATCCTGGACAGAGAGCTGAAGAAGCAGGCGATCAAAGCCAACCAGCGGGAGAAGGCGCTCCTGGCTCAGCTGTCTGCGGTGCACAGCGAGCTGCAGATGACAGCGCTGAAGTATCAGAAAAAATTCACTGAGTACAGCGAGAGGATCGACTCTCTCACTAAGACCGTGGCTTTCTCCTGCAAGGTAAACAGCCAAAGTTTGTGTCGGCCCAATGAGAGCAACTTCTCCTCATTAATTCCACAAAGTATTGGAGGAATATTGTTTCACTGCGCTCTGATCTTCACCCCTGCATAGATTTCATAACCACCTTTACCAGCCTGTAAAATGTATTTCTAAGCATTTGTACATCCTTGGTGTGTTTTTTTTTTTTTTCTGCTGATCACCATCTTTTCTAAGGATGGAAGTCAAATGTATAGAAGGTGATTCTGAAATGTTTTCAGGACTCTAAAGTAGATTGTTCCTTGGCTGTCTGCTTGGTGACATGGATGTCAGCTGTGGCTCTGTCCTGCTGGGAGTTAGTGGGGGTAAATATTTGCTGCAGTTTTGTACACACCAAGAGCTGGGTTCAACTTTTGCAGTGCCTCACAAGCTTCAATAACACTGTCATTCCCTTTTTTTTTTAGTGATGGGGCTATAAAGATCTTAAAAGGTCAGCATTCTTTTTTTGTTCAATGCAACACCTAGAAGACCTTTAATCATTGTGTCTGCCATAGTTCAACTTTAGAACATAGCTTGAGGTCCATGAAACTGGAATAGAGAATGTCAGTTAAGATCAACGGCTGTCTTTCAGGCTTTTTGACGAACAGTGTCCAGCATCAGGTGGGAGATTTTCAGCAACCATGCTCCATAAACCTGCAGGAAAACTCTGGTAACTGTGGCCCTTGCTGTGCAAGCACTTTAAATGAAAGGAGAGACAGAAAATATCATTGTATGTTATTTCATAAATTCTTAAACTTTCCTCTATGCATTGGCGGCTAGCAATACCAAAGCTGATAATGACTTAAACAAGAGATGCGTGTAATAAGCATTTCACTACCAGTAGTGTTTGTGAGATATGATCTGAGAATGTAATATTTCAGTTGAATTGTCCTGTAGAAAGTGATTAAGATGGAAAAATGATAATGTTGATAAGATTGGGGTTGTTTAAAGGTGGTGGAAGTTGGCTTTGGTCTTGATTATTACTAAGATTTTGAACTAAACTTGACCCACTAATCTGGATTTATGCTTAATAAAGATGCTTAAGTTATCTGCAGCAGAAAATATGTTGCCTTCTACTCTGAGATTTTCACAGAGATCTCATTTTGATAAATATTTCAGCTGTTCTGGGCCTTGTTTATTTAGCTCATACTATGAAACCTGGGTATTTGACTAAGTCAAAGGTCCCATCAAAATTTAGCCCATTCAAAGACATGAGAGGTCAGGCTTGGTCAGCCCATTTCATCAACCCAAACCTTTTCATGGTGTTTAGATTAAAGGTAGCGTCTTCTTTTCTTTTTCCTTTCAGTGGAAATTTACTCAGTAGGCGTAACTACTTACACCCTTTTGGCAAAACCCGACTTCAGAAATCCTGACCTGTCCCTTTAGATTTAAAACAATGCAGAAACTCTTAGAAAACCTTTAACACAGGATTTTTAGAATGCTTTATGATCCAGACTGTGAAAGGTGGACATCTTACTGACAGCTGAACTGAAAGGGTGTCTGATGGCTACTGTTTCTGCTCTGAACAGCTGAGAGGAGTGGTCAGAATGTGACCGGGCTTAGTTAGAAACTCCAGCTGGGACAGGAAGGAATTTAAAACGACAACTGACCCAGTTAAATTAATGTTTTCTAAAATCTTCCTTTAATTTGTACATCTCCCTAGCCATTTCTAGGGGGAATTCTCATTTGCTTCATCTTCTCATTGTATGGACTCTATCCAAGGCAGATGTGTTCCAGTAGACTGGTAAATTCGGCAATAGAAACAGTGATGCAGGAAAATGTTAAAATTGATCAAAGTGATGTAGGGAATTTCTCTTAGCCTTTATTAGTACATTGTTATGGTTTACCTTACAGAACCATCATGCCTGAGGCTGAGATATAAAGTACATTATTTCCATCTATCTTACGTTTCAAGATTTGAAAATAAACAGGAAATCGCTTCTTAGGTATGAATATATATAAAAGCCCTTTGAGTCGTTAGGTAGCCCTGAAAGGAGGAAAGAGAAAGCATAGGCTGGAGGCTTTGACATTAGTGCAGTTCATCTAAAAGCATTTTTAGCAGTTTTTAATTAAATCAAATCAAGCAGCAAACTTTTTTTTTTTTCTTTTTTTTATTTTACCAAACTCACTGTGCAAATGGCTTTCAGAAACTGAGTAACCCATGTTGAATTGTCTCTTGGGCCAGTTTCTAAGTCTTTTCTCCCTTTCGTGATTGCACAGATGAATTCTTATCACCTATAGTTACATCTGTGTCTCATTAATCATCTGTCATGGAGAATATTTTGACTCACAGAGTTAGGAAAATCCCAGGCTACAACATGTGTGATAAAGGCCTACCTATTAGCCATCACTCTCAGCGGCGCGGACCTTTAGCAGCTAAATGGAGTGCATCCGTTACTAGGCGTGTTTCTCAAATCAACATATAGGTGGAGAAAAAGGTCTGCTGTAGATTTGTTATGACATATTAGTTCTTCAGACATCTCTCCTTTTGTGCTGGGCTTTTAGAAGTGAGAGGTTAGCTTTTCATTGAAGATATAGAGAATGAGATCATGTCAAATACCTGCATCCAAGTCAGAAAACTGTTGGTTTCTTCTAATACAATATAATTTTAATTGTTAATTTAAACGCTATTGACGCCAAAAACCTTCAGGAGTCTATGTTTATTAATTTAAGGTTGTCAAATGATAAAAAACACATTAACAATAAAACAATGTTTGAAACCCAATTATTATCACACAAACTGACACAAAGTAAGTAAAGTTCCCTCCATGAGGTTTAACAAATAAATGGTTTGATTTAGGAATTTAACATTTTTACATTCAAAGATTAGTAATGTTAACATCTGAGCTCGAATTTTGTAGTTATCCTAGAAATAGTTTCTCTACTAGAGCTACAGCATTGAAATATTACCTACATTATGCATAGGGCTAGAGGTAAACCTATACTGCAAACCACTGAAGTCAGAGGCTGTACTGCTACCTTTCCGTAAAAAAGTTTAAAAACAATCCACTGGACTTGGTTTCCCAGGTTTGAAGACGTTTCGCTTCCCCTCCAGGAAGCTTTCTCAATTCGAATGTCTGGATCCGCAGTGAGTTGAGGCTTTATATAAACAAGGTCTTGTATTGCTTGGAAACATGCAAATTGAAACCGACGAGCAGGTCGTTTGGTTCCATTGTTAGCCTGTAATATCTGAAACCTGTCTATGATTCTGAAGGTCGGTCGTTAAAGGGGGGATTGTCATTAAAGGGGGTGCTGCTACCTGTTTTAATAAGCCATATTATTTGTGGCTCAAACTTCAGTGAATGGTTGCCAATCTAAGTGCATAATGAGAGTGGTTTGCATTCAATTCTGATGCTTGCTCACTCAATTCATGTCTGGCACATGCTAAAGTCACTGAAAGTCACTGAAAATATGGCTTTCACAGCACAGAGGTATACATATTGCGTCCTGTCCGAAATGCCCGTTAGCATCATCTTTGTGCTTGGCTGTCTGTGCGATGTGACTTGATAAACTGTAAGCAAACAAGAAACGCCACCAGCTAAGTTTGATGAAGAATGCCTTTTCTGGTTTTTATGTTTTGCTATGATTTTATGGTTAGCGTTTTAGAAATAGATCCCAATCAAAAAGATTCTCCTTGACTATTTCTCTCTCATAGATCCTCTATTTCTATTTAGTCCAATCATTTTTCTCTATTTCCTTTTATATTTTCACATTTTAGTTCACATTTTTTTTTAGATTAAGTTCTGATTCTTCATGGCATTGAGCAATCATGGAGACTTTGTAATTTATATTGTGTTCGAAATGAAGTGAATAAAAAATAAAATCAGGGACATCACAAAAGCAAAACTGGCATAATCATGAAAGTTTAGTTTTTGTTCATCCCAAGGTAAAATAACTGCACATTTTTCATATTTCTGTCTTTCAACAAACAGCGTTTTCTGTAGGTGTTACATCGGCCAGGGTTATAGCTTAGGTAAGAAGATTACAATCCCTGCTAACCTTCCTTATATAATTTAAAGATTTTCCATCTACTACTGTAAAGGGAGTGAATAACTGGTGTCAGGGCATTTATTGTCAAGTATTAAAGAAAATTAATGGAAAAAGGTAAATGCTTGAGTTATGAGAAATAATCTTAAGATGATAAATGTCTGTGCCTTTGAATGGAGTCAGACAGGAAAAAAATGTCATCCCTAATCATTTATAAATACTTTACATTCATACCGTCTTGTAACTTTGCTTAATTATTCAATTAAGTGAGCTAAATTGGCACTTTTCAACTTAGAGGGTTTTAATCAATGGCTGAATTAATTAATTGGATGATTCATGATTAACTTATTGTCTAATAATTTAGTAAACGATTCTTTGTTAAGTATAGAGACTGGAGTATAGAGACTGTAAAATATACCTTTAGCTGACAGAGCGACCCCCTAAGAGTGGTAATTATATCAAAATTGTAAAAAAAAAAAAATATTTTGCATTTAAGATGGAAAAAAAAAAATAACATAAATTAAAAACGTTTTCTGTCTCTATCCAGAACTGAAGTGGAAAAGTTTCAGTTTCACCTGGTTTAATTTTGTAAAAAGGCTTCTTAAAGGAATTTTTAGCTATCCGATTATTAATCGAAAAAATAATCGACAGATTAAACGATTTGCAATAATATTGTTAGCTGCAGCCCTAGTTTAATTCTTCTCACCTCCCCCCTTTCTGTTCTTTTATCCATGTCTGTTTTTTTAACATCAAACTTTAATTTTCTTTCTCCCTATCTGTCCAGCTTAACTTTTGTTTTTAAAGCAATAACTACACAAACTCTCCTCTGCATATTATTCCTGTAGAAAGGCACGGATTACAGGCTAGATTTAGACAAAAAAACACTCAGCTGAGGATGATGTTAGAGTCTTTTACTACTTAAAAAGGCTGTCATTGAAATCTGTCAAGCAGTAAATGTGACGGTTTAGTTTGTGAACCTTGTAGAATAAATGGCAGAATAGAAAAGAGAAGTACAAGTGGAGACTCCTTATGATATATTGGTTTTTTCAATCACTGTCAGAGAGTGAGTATGCACCCGTCACCACACGCAGTGTTTGGCTGCTGTTTGAGAATCCCATCACTGCTGGGCTTAGGCTTTTCTGCTCCAGATGGAGGATTTGAATGTCTTCTTTTAATAAACCAGTCAGGGAGACTGCGAGTGAAGTCAAGCTGACCCGAGTATGTGTAATAACCGACTGCAGTTTCCTATAACAGTTCTTAATACTACACTTCTTCAGCGAGCCAGCTAGAGCAATAAAACAAAGCAAAAACAAACATAAAGAGACTCTGGTCTTCCCTACTTCTGGCTCTCGCCAGCGCCAGGAGAATGGCTGTCACATTTTCCGCTCTGCTTTATATCTGAACCCAGCCCTTCATGGACTGTTATGAATTTATAAGCATCTTTTAAAATCACAAAGCTTCAAACTTACTTAGTTTCCATTGAATATGATGAGCATAATCATTGAGTCTATCTAATTAGGCTAATTGTTGAATAATTTCACTACATTTCTCTATGGAGTGATTTAATTAAATATTGCAGCCTGCTAGGAATTTATATGCTAGATTGTCCTTTAATTATGACATAGATAACAATAATGAAAGCTTTCAAGACTTAATAAAATAATTGTTTCATTAGATTAAAGAAATAAATCTGTCAGGCTCCTGCTTTTTTATATGCCTAACAGTCACTGTGTAACGATTGCTTTAACTGTTTTAAAATCTATGTTTAGNATTAAAGAAATAAATCTGTCAGGCTCCTGCTTTTTTATATGCCTAACAGTCACTGTGTAACGATTGCTTTAACTGTTTTAAAATCTATGTTTAGCCAGCTTAAATACCCTAGATTACAAGGTTATTATTTTTTTTTTTTCCCTTTCTCTTGCTCACATCTCAGTGCATTGTAAGTCAATATGTTTCTTTTTGTTCTGCATGACAGTGCCTACTCTATAATTAGAACTACTACACTGAGAGGTATATAAGGGAAAATCAGCTTGATGGTGGACAGACTCGGAAAGTGGGACACATGTTGAGGTGAAAGCTCGCCAGGAAGTGGCAGACGAAAGTTTTTAGTCACAGATTGTTTTCCCCGTTTTCCATATTACCCGTATTTAATTCTATTTATCCATGAAGTTTGTTTTCTGTTAAGAAATGAAACATGGATCTCCAAAAAGATAAGACTTCCAGTTTGGAGGAAAACGACCAGTAATTCATAACAAATGAACGTTCCATATTGCCAAAGGCAAAATTTCCTGAAATATAGTGAATTTTGAAAGGTCTAAAAATGATGTTTCCTGTTTTTAAAAACCTTTATTAGTTTCCTTCTTGGTAGAAGGTGTGAATGCCGCTACAATAACCCATTATTTGACTCTGTATTGAAACCATGAAACCTTTTGGTATATTTCTGAGTGTGTTGGTTTATCTCAAAGCAGAAGGACTGTGTCATCATATGTATCTCTAATGTCCATGTGGCTCTTGTTCTGTGAGAGGTATATCGAGGCCTTTATGGCAATTAATTATCAGTGAGATGAGTAATAATTTCAAAGCCTAAAGCCTGGTTTACAGTATACTTGATTCTGTGTGCTGATGAGGGGGTGCATGGCCAATACTGACACAATTGCTCCATTGGTGTCCTGGTGCATGGTCGTGCACCTACGGATTTTTGTAACTCAGATATAGGGTCTTTTCATGCACAAATTAATCATTACTTTAAGAACAGAAGGAAGTAAGATACATTTTATTGCGACATAATTGATTGTACACATTAACTAGAGTTTGATTAGCTTTTATTTGTCACAAAGATCTCAATGGGGTTTCCTTCTCATGGTTTTAGTCCGAGTCTAAAACAGAATTAGGTTGATAATAAAAAAATCTTTGATAAGAACACTCCCATTTTTGGTGTGTTTTGAGTATCCCTTCTGTTACCTACTACCTCTCTGCATGTTATGTATTGTATTGCCGCCTATATTTTTCAGATAATACGGTACCAGTGTCAGCATTAAGTTTAAACGCCTACAGCACTCAGTTACCATGCACGGAGCGCAACTACATCTCAACCTCAACTCTGCTTCACACATCTCCACAATGTTATCCCTGACCAGTCTGATGTGTTTCCTGATCTTAACCATAGCGTCTATTGATCGATTTTCTCCAACTCTCCTCTGAGGCCTGAGATGCATCTGAAGGCAGTTTGTTGAAATGGATTTTATTAGAGATACAAGGGTAAGACTTTAAGTTATTTACAAAATAAGGATTTCTGATTTACACATTTTAGCTTATTGTTTTGTCAGAGATTTGTGTGAAATAAAGGGAAATATGAAATATTCAATAGAAAGGACATGTTACAAAACACTGTATAGGTGCACATAAAGGATGTTCACATGATCATGTTTTCCTTGTCATGGTTAGGGTTGTTTATTCACTCAATGTTTTGTAATTCCAGTAAATAAGGATGGCCTGTTACTTTTCTGTTGAATGTGTCAAACTGAATTTGATGTGTTTGCCAGCTGTTATCTTGTTGACAGTAATGTCCATAATTTTGAAGCATGTGTCACTATTAGTGAAGTGAAATTGTGCAGGGGTGCACATTCCACTATGGCCTGACATGCACATGATGGCTTTTATAGCTGGAATGACTCTTTGGGAAATGTACATGGCAACAATATCTGTTTTATATTTAGTGTGTCTGTCTTAGGATCCTTTTTCATGACACTCCTGAGGGGACATAAAATTCCATTCCCAGATGGATTGAATATGAAATTTAAATTAAATGTAACATTGGCATAACGGCAAAAGGAGTATCACTGATCCCAATCTATTTGGACTTCACTAAGCTTCAACGTATTCTCATCCTGCATATTCAAAGCATGAAATAAAGTGAACAGAGAGAAGTCTCCTTCATTTCAGTGTGCTTAAACAACTATTATTTGAAGAAGTAAGCATTTTAGCTGTGGAATTCATGAGTAAAATAGGCCAAAAAAGGGTGGTTTGGCCCATTTAGTTTTCCCTGGCTTCAGATTATTTAGTTATTAGAGTAACGGCTAAAATCAATGTCACAAATAGATAGGATTAGACTGAACAAGTTTGGCTGGTTTTGAAGGCTTTCCAAGAGAAAAGCTGGAAACATGATACCCAGGGTTATGTCCAAACTTGCATCAGAACAAACTCTGAGTTTGTTTGTCCAAAACAGACATTTTCAATATGATAAACTCATGCCTTTTATCCAGCACGCTAATGGAGGGCTCTTTCTACCTTTTTTTTTCTTTTCTAACTAGTCCCACCTTTCGCTGTTTTAACCCCTGCAAGCCTTTTCTTTGCAGTACACCTGTACCAGCTATACATGTCTACAGTTAAAAGGAAATTGTTCCTTGCACCGTTTCTCCAGCTCATTCAGTTTGGATAGAGAGGGTCTCAGAACAGTAATCTTGAAGTTCTTCCACTAACTCCAAATTGTAATTGTAGCTCTGGGCTTTGACTGGGCTATTCTAAAATATGAATATGCTTTGATGTAAACCATGCCATTGTACCACTGGCTGTGCATTTAGATTCATTTTACTGTTGGAAGGGGAAATTTCTTTTCAAGATTTATTATCCATCCGAATTTGTAAATGTTAGCTCTTCCAGTAGTAGCAATTCAAATTTTCCTTGATGGGCCCTTGGCTGGTCCCCTAAGATTCCTTTTTTAAACATCAATCTTTGTACTAAAATATTCTTTCTGTCATGATTTGTGGATATTAAGATCTAAAGAGAAGCATCATCTCCTGGTCACACCCTTTAATTCAGTGAAAGGGTGGAGTCAGAGTTAAAAAATATGTGTGCCCGGGAGAAGGAGGGGGTCACACCAGTGGCTGGAAATTGGCTGCTACTATAATTCTTCTTCCTTGACCATTTGTGGGGTTAACGGTAAGAACACTTTTGTGGTTTGAAAATGAACTATGGACAGCTGTGCCTCTCAGATATAAGTACATGACTGAAACACACAAGGTTGATCCTGGTCGCATTGCGACTAGAGCCTTACAGAAAACTACAAAAAAACAAAAAGTTTCAGAAATGTAGGAATTGTCTAACGCTGTCTTTTATAAAACCGGAAAAATGTGAAGACGTGTACATCTGCAGCTGTCAGACATGGAGTATTGATAGGGAAATATTGTATTTTTATTAAACTCCTTGCGGTGGGCTGTGCCTATTTGTCCTGTTATACAGTGTGCACAAAGAGAGACGATTATTTGGGCTTGTTTTGCACACAAACTGTAAAATGTTAAACCTTCTCTCTTATAACTAGAGTTCTAGGTTTCTGCTGGAATAACATCAAGATGGCAACCAAACTGGAGCAATGTTTTGATAATACCCTTTCTAATAAAGAGAGATAGTTCTAACTTTAAAACCTCAACGAAAAAGAACGTCACATCCGTAGTCATCTAACTGGTTCCAATTTGATGACGCTGACTCTTTTAGCCCTACCAACATAGTAAAAAAAGTTTTTAAAAAAACAAGCAACTGGACTTTGTCTTCCAAGTATGAAGATGTTATAAATTATATAAAATCCTTAAAACAATTCTGTAAAAGGCTAAAATGGGTTGGATCAAGATGCTGAAATAACTCGTTAAAAGACTAATCTTGTAATGAGTTATAATAATAAAAAAGAATTCTAATATACTTTAAATATAATGATAAAAAATATATAAATATAGAGCTTGGGACATTTTAGAAGTTACCGATGCTTGGAAACTTCCCTAGAACATTGTTATAATTTATAAGGCTACATAAAACATGGTGCCTTTGGTTTACTGTGTCTTAATAATATTTAGTAGTTGGATCTAATTGATGGTGTCATCAAATAGTTTTGAACTCTAATTCCAAACCCCTTTTAATTACTGGATAAAAATAAAAAGTGATTATGAAAACAAGACTTTTAGTACCATCAAAATTCTTGCAGTTGTTTGTCTCCCATTTCGGATGAAAAAGAAAGGAAAGTCTGATTTGTATTTATCCATCTTACATCTGTGACAGCCTGGAAGACCCATCAACTTAACGCTCCCCACAGACTTCCACATAAAAAAACAGTAAAGGTTTCAAGTTTCCACTGATGCTTTTAACAGCAGACATTTTAGCTTGTTATAGCAGAAAAGTACAAGAACTTTTCCTGACATTATAACAGACTGCATTTAATTAGGAAACACTAGTTATGAGATTCTGGATGTTTGTCATGTCTCGCTGCTATACTTCATGACATTAAAAAAGATTAGTTTCACTCTTGTTATATTTTCTTATTTATTTTACTGTGAAAATAGGTCTGCTTAAAAGTGAAGCAAGTGGTAAAATTAGAATTGCTTCCTAAATGTACCTGTAATATAAATCATCCCCTATGGGAGTTTATTTTAGTCTAAAAGGGCAACGAAATGTTAAGGTTTAAAACGTGATTGTAAAATAATCATGTTTCACAACTAAAAATATAAATGTAACTAACTAAATGCTTGAAGTTAGTGGTATCACATAGGAGCTAGTTTATCAGTTATGATAACGCATACAGACAAAAAAGTGATGAACTGATGTTACATTGAGCTATGGCAGCCATTCTCTATTAAAATCCAGATTTTTCAAAAATTAGATTTTCATAAAGAAAAATTTTATTAAATTATTTTACTGAATAAAAGCAAATTATGTGCATTTTTATTTATCACCCCTGAGAACCTACTTGGGTTATGTCTCTACCAGCTTTGTATTTCATGAAACTGAATTTGTTATCTGATAAATATCTACAGCTCAGTCAGATTGGGGTTTGGGTTTCTGAGAATAGTATTTTTCTTTTTCTGCCATTATTTACAAATTAGGTTTAGGTCTTAGCTTTGACTTGGCCATTCTCAAAATATGACTTTGCTTTAATATCAACCATTCCATAGTAACTCTGGTTACATTTAGGGACAATTTCTGTTAGAAGTGGAATCTCTGGCTCCATTTTAAATATTTAGCTCATTTCACTAACAGATAAATGCCCCTCGCAATCCCTAAGAAAATGAGGTTATTGCTGATTAAGCTTACTGGATAGAGCCTTTTAAGTGTTCCTAATAATAATTACAGCAATAATTCATGTTTATGCTTGTAGTCCCATAGGTTAAAAGAAAATTATTAAATTGTGACACTTTGGATGAAAAATGTAAGATATTGATGACAAATAACTCCATATTTCCCTTTAAATTTTTTTCTACCTTCTTATTTATCATGATATATCACCATTCAGTTACCTGTGACATCTTTAACAATAAAAATATGCCCTAAATATGGACATTGAGAACAGTGGCAATCTTTCTAACAGAGCACAGATATTATTGGCATACTGAATTTGCATGGATGGCACTTGGAGTAAAAAGAGATTTACGATACAGGTTTTTTTAAAGCCAATTAGTCTAACTGATCCCTGATATGTGGTGCAATTTTTTTGGGTGGATCTTTGAAGCTGAAGCTGAAGCTCTATTTAGATTATACAAATTACACAATGATTAAAAAATCTTCCATAACTCTCAATTTCAACAAAAAAAGCAATTGTTAAAGAAATCAAATAAAACATTAACAATGGATAGCTAATTCAGATAGCGACAATGCTAACACGTCAGGTGATCTCAAAGTAAAGCACTTTACTGCCCTTTTTAATCTGCAAATGAATGCATGTATTGGTCGAAGCCTATACAAGAAAACAACACGAATATTGGCCAAAAACTTCCGCAGGCCGGTGAACTGCTCTGTCTGTAATATAATCCTATCAAATGTTTCCTCCACAAAGTGCTTTGAGACATTTCAATAATAAATGCAAAACTTGATTTTACTGCTCTAATGGTATATGATAAATCATTTACATTCTATGTGACTCTTGTTGTCATGCTTTTCTAATATCAGATGTAACTGTGTCAGTGTTTTGAAAGCCAAATCTTTCAAATCCATCGTCATAAAACAATGCTGCCAAGTCCAACAGTTATGGTTCATTGTTGTCCATTAATTCAGCTATCCACGGATTGCAAAGCCAGAAAGTGTTCAATCCAACAATGATAGTTTAGAGCTAAGTTATTTTTTTAAGGAAATGGTCAGATCTGCAGACAAAAAAAAGGCCAAAATTCTTCTCTGCCATCATCGCTGTACTCTCAGTCTAATTTAAATATTGAGCTATCTAATCGTAAGAAAGATACTTTCATTTAAAGTCTGTTTCTTGCTAGGAGTAAATAGTTTGTTAATGTCCTTTTACACAAATCCTTTTGATCATGTGTCTCTCTTCTCTCTTTCTGTAGGAGGACAACACTAAAAGTGTGACAGCTGTCCTCCTTCGTGATGGTGGATCTTTGGGTTTTAACATCGTTGGAGGGAGGCCATGTGCGGTAGGTTGAAAGCTGAGCATTTTAGACTCTGCAGCCTTCTCGATGGTCAGACCAGTCTCATGTAGCAGGGCAGGGATGAACAGTCAACTGGAAGAATCCCAAGCCTTCTGTGACTGCTCTGATTGACACGGTTCAGATGTTTGGCCTAGCATGGTGTTTTGTAGCTGGTGAACAGATAGACCGCACCACCAAGCATTATTGTGTTTATCCTTCGGTCTGATTTTGCAGATTTGGCATGAAACAAATGAAAATATCTATAATTACATTTATGGGAGTTAAATTTTGGGTTAGGGTTATGACCGCATTTGTTTGGTCTTTAATTGAGGGGATTTTGGTGGTGAGGTAAACACAGGGGAAAAGGGTCTAGTTATCCCTGCCTGAACTTTTCACAGCCACTGTGTTTCCTACCTCCAGGCTATGAGGTAAAAGGCATTAACGATGCCACACGCTCTGCCGAGTGAAGGGTTGTAAATGTCTTGGCTTTATCCCTCATAGATAGAAGGCTTTTTCTGCTGCTGTATTCATATTGACATGGTTCTCTGTGTTCCAATTGTACCAATAATGCATTTAATTATAGGGTGCATGGCTTTATTCTCAAGCTCCTCTCATGTTTTACTATACTAGAGTTCTGGTAGAGAGGTATCTATGGAAGTGGATACTTTATTGGTCTGTTGGCTTGTTTTCCTTGTCAGTCTTAATCAGCAACCTGGTTCTGTGGTATTTAGACCAAGAAAAAAGCCTTCAACTTTATACTTTGACACATTTACAAAGTGAAATGTGTTTTGTCAGGATTTTAGATTATAGAAAAGAAAATGTAGATAATATTCGTTATAAAAAGAGAAAAAAGCATGGTATGTTGAAGCCTCTGATCAAACAGTTCCTGCTGAGTCAGACTGCATTGAGAGGATCTGAGAACATCACTTTTAAAGCTTCATGACAGATTTAAAATTTAATTTGGGCCTAGACGTTTTTTTGTACTTTTTAAAGGATATAACTTACTAAACACAAGTTAGCATTCAATTTGATGGAAAATTGCATTTAATAAAGTTATTAGCATGGCCTGCCATACTGATATGACATATACGCGGCATATCAGTCTGCTAAAGAGCTGGTAGAGCTTGATTTTAAAGGTAGGACTAACATGCTGGCGAAGATTCTCAGTCATCCAGGTCACAATCTTCCCTAAAAAGTCAAAAAACAAACCACTGGACTTGGTTTTCCAAGTCTGAAGACATTTTGCTTCCCATTTTGAGTTTTTGAATTGAAAAAGCTTCCTGGATGGGAAGCGAAACATCTTCATACTTGGAAGACAAAGTCCAGTTGCTTGTTTTTTTTACTTTTTTTAACTTTGTTGGTAGGGCTAAAAGAGTCAGCGTCATCAAATTGGAACCAGTTAGATAACTACGGATGTGACGTTCTTTTTCGTTGAGGTTTTAAAGTTAAAACTATCTCTCTTTATTAGAAAGGGTATTATCAAAACATTGCTCCAGTTTGGTTGCCATCTTGCTGTTACTCCAGCAGAAAAACAGAAAGCGATGGGAGTGACGCATCGTAAAATACTGCCTCCTGCTCTGTGACTATGTTTGGCTTTGCCAGGCTATGAAGTCAATCACATCTCAATGAAATCAAAGGGGAATAACCTCATATTCCCCTGACTCTTATTTTTTCTCATTATCCCACTAGTCACTTAGATCTAGCATTTTAATAAATAACAATAGGAACCAAGTTTATTTAGAGGAGTAGCGATCTTTCTAAGAGAACAAAGATATTGTTGACATTACTCTGATTACTCTGGAAGGAAAACAGAAAAAATGACAAAGGAGGACACAACTCCTTTGCGGAAAATACAAAATAAAATCTCAGAATCACAAGGTATATCAGCTGGGTTCACCCCCATATAGGTCAATCCAAAAACCTGCAGTATTGAAAAAAACATTTCAATAAATAGTTTACTTTACCCATGATATAGGACATGAGGAGGACACAAAACAGATTAAGTGCAACAGCAATCTTTTTTTTTTTTTTTACTCGTTAGAGCAGGAAGCACAGCGTAACGATCACTTCACTGGATCTTTATGCTAGGGAAATGTCTGGGACAAGATTTCTAACCCTAACTTAAATAAACAGAGATAGACTATAAATACACTTCATGAGGCAATTGGTTATGCTGAATTTTATTCCTAGGTATCCAAGTAGGGAAACCATATTTAAATGTGTCACACTTTTCATATTCCTATTTTTATATAAATATATATATATATCAAAACAGTGCTTCAGCAGCTGCTACACGGTCTATGGTTTATCACATAAAGTCCAAGCAAAAAAGGGAAAGTTTGTGCATCTAACATGATAAACTGTGAGAGAGTTAAAGGTGCATGAAAACGTTTTTTCTCAACCATTATAATTTGCTCACTGATTCTGTGACAACTAAAGGCAAAGAGACTTGTAAAAATACACAGCAAACCCTCGTAGGATAAAACTGCATTTCCTGACGACCAATTACTGTTAATTACTGCCTGCTTGGAGGTTTCTTTAGTTAACTCATTAAAGTGCGGTCATGCTGCACGGCTCAGCAGGTGTGTGGGACATATTTCTTGTGTTGTCAGTGAGACTGCTACAAGGTGCTAAGTCAGATTTAGCTCAGACTGGGGGGTGCACAGGCCAGCTGTGCTGAAAGCAACCTTCCTTATGACCCCTGAACATGCCAACTTGTTTGTCCCTTTAGTCGTATAGGGTAAGTCCTTTAGGCGAAGAAGCACGTTATGCTAAAATAAATGCTTGCGCTGAAAAGAGGGGTTAAAGGGTGAATACACTCAAAAAAGTTGTCAAGTGAAAACTTATTTTATTCATCATCAGTGCTTACTCAAAATAGTTTTTCTCTATCCAAGTTATGTTCTGGAAACCCTTAGCACTTTTTATCTCTATCGCTAACATAATTCTGTTATTAAACTATAGTTAGTAGGTAAAAAACTCCAACTTAAACCTAATTGTATGAATATAGGCTAGCTCCTTGAGCAAGTTAATCTGATTGACTGTTATTGTTAACTCCGTATGCTGCAAGTTAGGCTATGAAAGAAAAATATTGTTTTATGTGTATATAAATGTAAATTTTGCATGGCCTAATTCTAAGACGGTCCTATTGCCAAATGCATGGAAAAAGTCTCATAAATCTTAAAAAATTAATATTGCAGGTTTGATTAAATTACTTTTTTATTTCAACAAAAGTTGACCAGCTGTTTACTAGATCCATTGTCAACTGGGACATTACACTTTTACTTCTAAACCTTTACATCAGATGCTAATTTTAGCATCCTTAGGAGCTAACACTCAGCTTGTTGCAGTATTCTTGCACTCAGAAATTATCAACACGGCCACTCCTCAGGGGTGTGTTTTTTCCCTACTGTACTTCTCTGTACGCAAGTGACCCATCATTGAACTCCTGAAATTCACCAATGACACCACTAATATTGGTCTGATCCAGGTCTGATAACAAAACGGCGCTGAGATGGAGATACAGACACACAATATATCTCTCTATATTTGATATAGAGGCTTTTGCACTGACTTCTATTCATTTCTAACCCATTTGTAGAAGCCTATCCGGTGACCTCTACCCTGCACCTAACCATTACGAGTTCATACCTATTGAGATTCAAATGGAATCAAAGTCAGATTTTTTTATTTTATGTTGTGTAAAAACTTGGCAAATAAACCCTATTCAAATTCTGATTTATAAATTTCCTAAAACTCTGATGTGTTTACTGCGAACTACCCAACTATATGCCAAGTTAGGAATTCAGACTCGATCTAGACTTTAAAACTTTTGTAATTGTGTTTAATTGACTACCTTGAACTGATTGAACACATGCGACAACTCAAGAACTTGTTTTTTTCTTATTTCAAAATAAGGGTCTACAAATTAGCTACATCTTTTTGTTAAGCATAATGTACATGTTTTTGTAGCCAATTATGTCATGTATTTGCTAACTTTGTGAACTATAGAGCTCTGTGTGTCAGACGACAGTTATCATGGTGTTCTAGTTTACTCTCTAATTCTCTTTTTTTTCTTCGCCTTTGAAAAAACCCCAGTAATTTTGGAATGATTTAGCTTTTATCGGACCTGAAAAATCAAACCTATCCTTAAAATCTCTTTCCTTTTGTTTGTCTTTACTTAGAGAGGAATTTCCCTAAAAAAAAATTCCAAAGGTTTTTGGCCAAGTTTTAAAGGAATTTAATGCATGCCATGTTCTTGTCAAAGTAAGAACTGTGCTTTTATTGTTCGCTGAAAAATAACAGCAATCTAATCCACAGGACGACAGTGACGGCACTTCAAATGAAGGGATCTTTGTGTCCAAGATTGTTGAGAAAGGTCCAGCAGACAAGGAGGGAGGCCTTCAAATCCATGACAGAATAATTGAGGTAGGTGTCTTGTTCTGTGGTATTTCATGACGGAAGGGTGACGGGTGGTCGGGGATAGAAGCTGATGTACTCTAAATGTCTGTCGGGAAAATGTCAACGACCTCTTGAGCTCCAGACAAGAGCTAGCGAGATGACACATGAAACGATGATTTGCATTTCTGGGATTTTGGTCCAGTTTGAGAAGGTGAATTCTGCAGACATCTTTTGCTTCAACGACTACTCCAACATACCAACAGTCAGCTGGAGGCGCCGTTAAGTGGAGCATTGCTGCAGATGGGTTCAGATAAACCTGAGGCGAGAGCATTCTGCATTTGGTTTCACTGAGTGAGAGAGCTCTGTGCTTTGCTCCCCAGTCTGTAAATCCTGTCTGACAGAGCCACAGTGTCGTATCTTCCTTTCTGCCTTTAGACAAAATCTTGTGTGGAAAGAACGACTTACCCTGAGGTCAACTTCAGGGATAATTTGAGCAACTCAACATCACAAAGGTTGCTTTTACAGAAAAGCTAGACTCCTACACAATGCCTGCATTGGAATGAGGGGGGTCTGCGAAGTTTGCTGATGTGTAGTACTGCGTGCCACAAGATGACAAATATGGCTTGTCGCAGGCTTTATTGTCAAACCTCAGTAAAACTGCCCTACAGCATTTTGAGCGGCACATTGCTCAGAGAGATGTTTGTGGAAAGTGTTTACGAGAAAAAGAGAACATCTGGACTGTGTTGATCGCTTTATCCTGTTGTTCTACATACAAAACAAAAGCCACAGTTTCTCTCGCACTGAGCTCACAGCATGTTTTAAGTAATGTTGCAGAACCTAAAGCAAATAAATTCAGTGTTTTTGCAAAAGTTTTTGACACTTTCTCACTAAAATCAGTGCATTTTGTTGGGATCTGATGTGAGAGCGCCACACAAAGTTGAAAATAGTTATGACCTAGAAGATAATTTTAAACTTTTAACCATTAGAAATGTGAAAGTAATTTTAATTATGATATTTGCTAATTAGAATCCAGTGTAACTATTTGAAATAATTTTATAGTAAAATTTAAATTAATCTCAGTACGTTAGTCATTTGACCACTTTAGACCTGAAATCTGTGAAGGTTAAAGCAGGAATTGGGTTATAAAACAACTTTAAAAGCTATGGGCATCTCATTGAGCAATGTTCAGTTAATCATCAGAAAATCAGCAGAAAGGTACTGCTTCACTTTCTCCTGTGCACACCTGTCCCATGGTGAAGCATGTTGGGGCCAGCGTGATGCTGCGGAAACACTCTCCTTTTGCAAAGGCATAGAGTTGAACTGAACAACTGGAATTGAACCTTTCGACCTGCATGCAATACTGTGTGTGCAAAAAAAAACCTATTCAGATAACCTTTTACATCCCATACCATTACAAAAACATAGGATTGGCAGCATCATGTTTTGGGCTCATCTTTTTAGCACTAGCAGGGAAGCTAGTTTAGAATGAATGGGAAGAAGCTGGAGCCAAGGGCTGAAAGAAAACCTGTTACCCAAATAGTAATTCCTCCTTAACCAGAAAAAAACATGCAGCAGTTAGATCCGGCCACAATGAAGGAATTGGATGAAAGCATTTTGGCTGCTTTTTTAAGTATTGATTTGGGTCTGGTGCTTTATACCAATTTATGGCCAAAATGTCTGAAACTGTTTGCATAAAGTTTAGAAAGCGACTTATTGCTTTTCTGGTAGTAATCTGTTGTGATATTACAAAATCTGGAAAGTTCAGAAAGTTTGAATACGTTTGCAAGGGGCTGTGAGTAGTAAGGGATCAGTTTTTAGTACTGTATATTAGTTAGCCTTGCAGGTTACTTTGTCTCCTTTTTATGTGCATTTTTGCATGTAAGTGAAGAAAGGTCAATAATAATGGCCTAGATCATTATGCACCTGGTAACTTGAGCCTGTTGCCCAGATAAGCATTTACCTTCTTGACGTATTTGGTTGTTCTTTTTTTTCGATATATATTGTTGGCGAAGGCACAAAACCTTTCTGGAGGAGGAGATTGAAAAGCAGGAGAAATGGGAGAAGTGGTGTTGAAAGAACAAGGAGAGCCTCAGGATGTAGTAAACCTCCCAGAAAAGACTAGTTTTAAGAGGTGATGGGTTATCAGACAAAACCTTTACAAGATAAATAATTTCTCACCTGAAATGGAAATGCTTGAAGGGCTCAGTGGTGATATTCTGCTTTGTTTTTTTTTCTGTTACTCTGTGGAACCTGAGATGTAAAGGTTCAGATTTCTAAGTATTCTTCTTTACAGGTCGAAACACAGCTGCCTGTTATGGTAGACTCTTTGTGGTTAGAAATGCCATGTCATGACACCATTTGCTGTTGTGTAGGTAGCATCTGTAACCTCCTGGTGATTGAGTATGTGAAACTTGTGGTTTGCAGATCTGAATCAAAGGAAATGGATCCCGGTCTGTGAAAGGTAGTTTCCTGTTTTTCTTGAACTTGTGGGTTGAAACTAGCAGTCTGCAACTGCATCCTATTTAGCATGGGATGTAAGGCACAGTGCATTACAGACGTAGAAGTCTTTAATATGTTTCTCGCCCTGTCTTCTAGAAAGCAAGTTTCCTGTTTTTGTCATTCTAAATCAGCCCGAAAAGATGACACCTATTTTCTTTCTGACTGTGACAGTTCACATGGTAGCCTGAATCGATATAAAACCCCCACTCACTACCACTTATTATCCATGCACCTGCTTCCCAGGTGATGCTTCTGACTTCCGAGGGAGCTTTCATACTAAATCTTTGAATGTTTTTGACAGGGCAAGAAGCCAGATTCTGGAGCTGATCATACTGGTCTGAACCCAATTCAGGAGCTTGAAATGGACCCTGGAACGCAACCTTGGCACAGTTCCAAGTGCCAGTCTCAGCTGCATTTGTTCAGACACTGTAGAAGCTTACTTGCAGTGTGCATGTTGCCCAGGCCAGCATACTAAAAGTAGGAAAAGAGAATGTAACCTGAAAGAGCATTTGAAGAGAACAAGATGAAAAATAGACATAATTTCATGTCCTATAACAATATAGTAAAAAAAAAAGTTATTGAAATATGGTTGAAAAGGTTTACTCTAATAAACCTTATCACCTCATTTATGTTTCTATATTTGAGTGGACTCTAAAAAGTATTTGCTTCTATAGGGTCATGTTTGAAATCGCCCTCTCAGGAGTGGAAGTCCGACATTTACTTTGGCACATCTGGTTTAATAGCTGCTGAATGCTCTGCTTTGTTCATTAACATTTCACAGTTTCTATTTGGCTGTAAACTGCTGCCTTCTGCAACTACAAACAAGGTTGCTAAAAAGCCAGAGTTAGCAGATGGAAAAAAAAAACAAAGTGCTAAATAAAGGCTAAAATGATTTTGTCAGGGCTCTATCTGGTGTTGGTTCTTATTGAAAAACATACTAATCAAAACTTTTTACAGCTGGAGATTAGCTCAGTTCTTTGATTAAACAATTAGAGTAATAAAACTTTTTATAATTAACTATAATTATGTGTGTACATTTTATTAAGTTAGCAAGTCACACAATAAAGAAAATCACAATATGCTTCAAAAAATTATAATTAAGGAAAATAGTTAAAATTGAATAAATGCCACTCAGTTAAATTCCTCTTCAGCTGCTGCGAAAACTGCAAAGGCTCTACTGCCTTTATTTAGGAAGCAATAGCACCACTCATCGTTTGAACTCAGGGAGCCAGTTGGTAACACGTACCTAGACAAGATCAGGTTCTAATAAGGATAATAGACATTAATCACCAATCATTGGGAGATAGAATTCATAAGTTGTATTTAACCATATTCATCCATATAATATGACTTGGTTAGACTTAAAATTATAAAAACAAGAACAAACCACATTTTTGAGATGGAAACCAAAATATAAATTACACAATTTTAAAACATAGTTTAATGTGTGCAGAGAAACCAAGGGATTTGGCAGCCTGGACCTCTAAGTAGAAATGATCATTTTTTTCAATACTCACTTGCAAAATATGATTTTTTTGGCCATAATTTCAAACAGCCCTGTAGGAATTACAATTCTTGAGATCCTCTTTGGTTCAAAGCAGTAAAAGGCTGATCAACTTGGGCTGAGGAATATGGCAAGAAATAACTGCTCACTATTTTGAAAGGCTATCTATAATATTTATCTCGATATGATTTTGTTTTAAAAAGTAAATAAAAGAAGGTACCTTTAAAACAAAACTTCGTCTCAAATGCCTCTCAACGGCAGTTTTTTACGAAACAGCTGAGGATTAGCATAAATACTGGCAGTTTATAGCCAATCTAGATAATCTCAATATTAACCATATATTTTCATCTCCTTTGAATAGAATCTAGATATCTTCAAATATATACAATATGTGTATATATATGTGTGTGTGTATATATATATATTTATATATATATATATATATATATATATATATATATATATATATATATATATATGTGTGTGTGTATATATGTTTTCCAGCTCTATCATCAAGATAGCAACTTTACTGCCAGATCAATAAGCAAATAAATAAAATGAACTACCTAATACCCAAGAACAGAATGAGAAAGAAGCAGCAAACCAATATAGAGCTGTTTTAGATATGCTTACCAATCATTTATGCCTGAATTGACATTAAATGAGCTATCTCACCTATAGCCATGTATAATAAATACTCACGAAAGATGCATGACAGTAAGCTTTTTAGCTGTGTCTCTAAATTTTCTCATTAAAATGTGTTTTGCAGGCACACACCCACTGTAAATGTCACCCTAAACTTTTAGGTGTGGCTAAATCGGCCTTTATTTTGCTTAAGAACTTTTCTAATGTGGTGCTCTTTCATCAGAGAGCCAATCAGAAGCAGAAAACTGTTCTCAACAGTTACGGAGCTCTTTATTTGTCATGTAGTAGAGGTGTTAGTTCCAGTAAGTCTATATGAAGCTACTGTAACATAGACATGAGGATTCACAACCCGTCCTTCCTTCTGTGATAGTCTCTTGGCAGGAGGTTGTGATAGCAGATGGCTGTCCCCTAACTGAGTTACAGGCTGGTATGAATCAGCACATGAATACTGCCTTGTTCAGACAGACAGCTCTTTTTTTTTTCACATAAAACTCTGAACTGTGTTTGCTTTCGCTCTCGCCTCGTAAGTCAGTAGCTGCCACTGTTTACTTTGTGGTTTCATAAAAAAAAGTTCTGTTTCAGCTTCACGTTTATGAACAAGGTTGTTTTCCAAGCATGTTTTTTTCACTTGCCTAATTGATTTATCATTTAGGTCTATTTGAGGAATTAACGTATAATTCCATATTTTCCTACTATTACAATAAAGAAATCTCCGAGCCTTTTTAGCTTGTCCAAAACAAGTTTATATCAGGGTCCTTGATTGTCCGTGTCCGAGCTCCCTGGGCGATCGGGATGTTTTCTGTGTGGCCTTCCTAGAGTGAAAATGGGATAAGAACAGGGACGCCTGTGTTGCCGTTGTAAATGTCGCCTTGTAAATCCTCAGCCAACATTCTTAAGTCACAGAGGTTGAACAGCAACTACTGCTTTAAAATAAATGAACCAGTGGGTATGCATGGTTATATGAGCATTTAGGGACAGCGCTGAATGTGTCCAAGCTTTGTGTAAACCACTGAAGTTTAGACGGAAAAAAAACCCTTTATTTAATTGACTTTAGGGTAAGGCAACAATATAAAAAATATTCTTGCTTGGTGCTTGTTATTCCAATTCTAATGTAGATAGCACTTAGTAGTAGGTTTTCTGTTAGTCTGTAACAGGTATGGCACCAACCTTAATTTTAAGGCTTATGTGTAGATTAGTTATATTTGTTAGATGTGTATTTAGCATGTCTATAGAGAATTAAACTAAATTCTTCTGTGTTATACAATATTTCAGTTTGCTCAGTAAAATGGTCAATATAATGATCGTAGAGCGCATGGCATCCTCAGCGTGACGTCCCAAAACTTGCCCCGGTGTTTTTTCAGATGCCAAATACTTTTGGGAACAGACATTGGAGTTATGAACCTTAAGGGGGATCACATGTTGTTTGGCATTCTGAGTAAAGAAACAGGCCTTTGTCTGGCCCTTTATTGGATTTTGGCCCCTGCGCATGCAGCATGTTTATTCCCTTGATGGGGAGAGCCCAATGTGGCCCCTTCTGTGTTGCCCCTGACTGGCCCTTAAACAAGATGAATCCAAACCCGAGGCTAAGTGGGCCAATCCTCACAGTGAGCCACATTCCTGTGCCCCGTGGTCCAGCTGAGGCTCGGGTGGGACATTAAATCAAATCTAACTTTAAAGAGTCCATAATCAGCTTCTGGTGGTAGCTGTTGCCCTATGCGGAGCGGCTTTTAGGCGTCTAAGACAAGCACATCTTTGTTTTCCACTGCCCCATATGTGAGGTGGGGGGAGTTCCTGGACGTGGAGTTGTCTCAGCGTGGAGATGGTGTGACTCTTGCCTATGTACGTTCCTGACTCTTTATTGTGTTTTCCACTCAGTTTAAAAGGCTCAGGAACTCAAAGGCGAGCCAGAGCTTGATGATTTTTGTGGAGCCATCCAGTCTGGGTGTACTGTAAATGTGTTTGCTCTGTTCCAGCATCATCCCTGTTGTTTTCTGGTTTAATGGAATGGCTGGCTTAATTTACAGCCTCTAAAATAGGCTTAAAATAGACAGGTATCGTTAGGAGCAATTTTCCTGCCAATCAATCAGTGGCTCAGTGGATCAGTAACACTCTTCTTAGATTGCTTGTCACATCGGCCCCTGACCCCAAAGCACAGACTGCCCACTGACTCCTAATTAACTACCCTCAATTAAACCCTAATAGGCTGATTAACAGACCGTTAGTTGTGCTGTAATGGCCTGCCGTTTCCTCCCAGCGCCCCTAAGACATGCATCTTGGCCCTTAGCTTGGTAATCACAACCTACTCAGTCTCTCTTTTATTAGCAAGACAGATTATTTTAACAGGCTTGACATGATCTCATGTAACATTCTTTTCTAATGAAAAGTTATTTTATTTTCTAAAATGATGTAAAGTCATGGTATCTTCTAAATTTATTGTTAATTGATTTTCTCTCACACAGCAATGTCTTAAACTTTTCATCTATTTGTCTCCTTGCAGCCACAAATCCTCTAGTTCATTTGTTTGTTTATTTTGTAAAGCAGACATACAAAGGAGTATAAGGAAAATCATGTATGTTCTTTCCTGTAAAAAAGGAAGGATGTGAAAGGTGAGACAATTCAATCCCCTTTTATCTGGTGCCTCTATATGAAAACCTGTATGTTCAGTTGCCTTCAGAAGTTGCCTTATTTAGTAAATAGAGTTCCGCTGTGTAATTTAATCTCTGTACAAATGCAGCTGTTGTGTTGAGGCCTTAGAGGTTTGTACATGACCGTTGGTGAACAAATTGAATCTTAAAGGGCCAGTGCACAAAGACATAGGTCAGGGAGAAACTTGTAGAGAGAGGAAAAGTAGTGTTTGATTAGAAAAATATACCCACCTTAACCCTAAACCAAGCACCTAAACTAAAAGCTGAAATGTAATGTCTGGGGTTGGAGAGAATTACCCAGGAGGAGCAGCCATAATGGTGCATATAGTAGTAACACTAGGGGACTTAAATAGATCAAGAACTCAGGTGGGACAGGCTGTTGATGAGACAACAGTTTGTCATACACTTCACAAATATTTATGGAAGTGCAGCAAAAGAGAGCATTGCTGAAAGAAACCAATAAGAAAGCCTAGAGGTTTACCACCAGCCATTTAGGAGACCCAACAAACATGTGGAAGAAATTGCTTAGCTCAGATAATTTGACCTTTTGGCCTACATTAAAAAAAAAAATACTCTGTATGATATGAGACAAACTATGTACACCAAATCATAATGGTAAAATCATGTTGCAGGAAACTGGAAAGCTTAATACAGCTGGTGGGAAGATGGATGTAATTTAATACAGTCCAGTACTGGAAGTAAACCAGTCAGGGGCAGCATAGACTTGAGACTAGGGTGGGGGCTCAATTTCAAGCAAGACAGTATTTGCAAGATAAAATTAGGTATCTACTGTAAATGTCTCTGGATAACTCTTTTTGGTAAAGAAACAACAACATTATTCATATTGCCTCATATCCTACTTTGGTTTGTTCAATCTATTACATCCCTAATAAAATGTTGCATTTTTATGACTGTAATTTGACTAAATGCAAAACATAAGGAGTGAAATGGATAAAGGGTCATGAATAGTTTGAGAGTGCTTTGTGGATTTCAAACTTTTGTGCACACTACATTGAAAATGAGAATTTTTGCATAAATCTTTTTACTTAATTGATTATATGCCATGAAATTCAACAGGAAGACTGTGCTCCCCCGTGTGCAGAGAGCCTGAAGCCATTTTTCTCTATCATTCTCAGGAATTGATCCAAAAATAACCCAACATATATGTATAGTTGAGATAATCCAACAGGAAATCACACAAGAGAAAACAGCTGAAATAGGAAAAGGCAAAGAAGTACTCAGCCTAATGAAAGTGATGACAGTTTTCACCACATTCTTCTGTCGGTACAGACCACAGCTGGAAATGCTGTGCTACTAGATTTTAGAGGCTGTAAATCTTTCAGCTTGGTCTCCGCTTTATAAGAGGATGCATCCTATCCATTTCTGATGACTTTTGAAAGAAAAAGTAGAATAACTTAAACAAATTGAATACTTCATAATGGTAGTTTTTCAAAGAGTGATAATAACTCTTGGAAAGAGTGTTTAACACTGTTGAGCAGCAACCATGATGAGTCTAAGCCTCAGTAGAAGGAAGATGTTAGCTATGGTGACATAAACCCTAAATTGGGAATGTTGAGTAAGGGAACAATTCAGGCGGCGAAATTACTTAAAGACAGTAACAGGCTGCAAACCTAAAACATAAGATGTTAACATGCATTTGGTTTGGTGAGGGATTGTTTCTTACATCTTTTTCAAGTAAAAAAAATCTGCTGGACAATGCTTGCAGTTGTATATCGGCTAAAACAACTGGATCCTCGTGAGAGTCTTTTACTCCTTGCAAATTAAATACGGAGGGAGTTTCCTGGTTTTCAACTCCAAATCTAAGTCTTGCTCGTTGGTACCAGATGCAATGACACGTGTATTTGTTTCCATGGAAATCCCTCTATGCTTACAGTACTTTAAACATGTGGCACGATGTGATCCAGAATCGGTCTTGTGGCAGATTATAGGCTACATACTTTGTTCATCAATCAAAGCTAAAGGAGCGTCCTGTCTTTCTCCCATATGGAGCAATTATAGTTACTGCTTGAGAGTGATGATGAAGAAGACTTCCTTTTCTCCTTTATCACACAGATCAACTTTAATATGTACTAGCTGTTCATCAATTATTTTGTGGAGTGACAACAATACTGCATTAGCTTGGTGCTAAGAGAACTTAATTTCTAAATTTGGCACAGGTGGTTCCCCTTATTCTAAAATACCTTTTTAATTTTTTTTAAAAAATTTGAAAACAGATCTCTGTATTTCATTTTTTTATTCAAACAAATCTAGCACTGAAGCACAGCTAGCTACTCTACAAGTACTTCAGAAACTATTATTACTTCAATTTTTTCTCTATTTTTAAAATTGAGTTTATTTCCTTCTGTCTTATAGCAATTGGGCAGAAAAATATTGTATTTAACTCACATGTCATGCAGGTCAGTGAAGACTAATGTAAATCTGTTCATCCTGACACCATTAGGGCAGCAAGATCATTTATTCTTTAAAGATTTAGAAGCTGAGAAAATTGACAAACCAAGGGATATGGCACCACAAAAACTGCAGTTCTTCTGACTTAAGCATATTGAGAAGTGTCTCAGTATCTATGATTGTGGTTTAAGGAAGATATAGTCACAGGCAGTCAGCCAACACTTGTTTATGCCAATGGTGAGCATGGCTTTTCTTAAGGCTTTTCTGTCTGAGAGTTCCACAAAATTAACCGTTGTTGGTCATATTGCTGAAGGTATTCATCTTTGTTTGGTTTCAAAGGTGTTACAGTATTAAGAATGTGGAAGATGTGACATATGGGGCTGCAGGGTACTAATTTTGACTCCAGTGAACAGGATGAAACACCAGTAATGACCATATGTGAACAAGAACTGGATGATGGAGTAAAAATAAAGTGACCTAATCTACTTTTTTTTATTTTTATTTTTTCATCAAATAGATTGCCAGGTGTTGGGAGACACATGCTGCCAGGAATAGTTAAGGGGGGAAAAGGCCACCAACTATATAAAATGTAATTCTTTGGGAAATGTTCTGCTTGTAAACCTTTACCTGCCTCAGAGCATAAATGTTCCATCATGACCTAACAAGTGCAAGTGTTTGAGGTATAAAAATCCTTTTAAAGTTCCCCAGATCTCCAATTTAGTATGTCTGCAATGTCCTGTACAAAAGAGTCAAGTCCATAAGAACCTACATCTCAGAATTTACAGAACTACATTAGTTCACCTCCTCTAGTTGCAAAAAGAGGGACTGCCACATCTTTAGGCATCTGGTCATAATATTAAATCTGATTTGAGTATATTTTGTCCTCCTTAGGATGCTGCATAACTTTAAGTTTAAAAGTCATCATCACAGGTTTCCTCTGGCAATAACTCATAAGGTGATTTTGTCAACTAAGTAAGTCTCTGAAAAGTAAAATTCCATTTTGATCATAAATGAATTTGATCTTTGTCCTTGCAATTCAAAGGAAAAGTCAACCTCCAATAAGCCAGTCTACAAGGACTTCTATCAAGAATTGCTAATGTTTCCATAGAGTATCACCTTTGTGCTGACCTAAACCTCACAGCAGGTGTGACGCTGCCTAATTGGGCAACCAAGACTGCAGCACTGTGGTCTTGGCTCATTCTGCTGCCAGCAGATGTTAACTTTTATTTGCTGGGACTCCGTTAGGACACAAACAGATGCACAGGGTTGACTTCACAAGACATAATTATCCATTCTGTAAATGACAGATGTTCAGTAATATTCGGACTAATTGGAAGGCAATGACACAGACTGACTTGAAAATCTATCACATGCATGCAATGACTCAACATATTGAAGTGCAGTAATTTTGTAAACCATTGGCATATCTGAACCTTTTCCTTTTTTTAGCACCTCTTTTTAGGGAATAGCTGCTAGTTGCCTTTTTCAAAGTGTTCAATGTAACAGCACAATTGGATTGGGAGTGAATAACCACAGCTACAAGCAATGGAAGCCTGGCATCCCTTATCAAAATGTTTTGCTAAATCTATCAACCAATCCCACAGCTCAATGTCTTCATCCAGCAGCTCTTGAGATGCTTTTCAAATCTCAGCAGAACCATAGCCAAATGGCAAACTCTGTTTTCTTTTTTCTCCCTTATTTCATGTATGTACAAGACTGCAAACAGAGGACACTGTTCATCAGCTTGCTTCTCCATCTCTGGCCTTTCTTCTTGATCTAAAAGAGATGTTAACTTTCGAGTGTTACATTTCTGTCTAAAAAGAGACCAGCTCTCTTGCTTTGACAAATGGCCTGGGTAAACAGTTGCAGTTGGCTAGTAAAGCAAACTTTTTGAGGGTTGTGAGAAAAGGCGGCCCACCTCAGACAATTTTGCTTGTTGTTGATTTTTCTCCTCTCTTCAGTAGATGAGTTATTCTTTGTTGAGAAGTACAGTGTACTCTCTCTCTCTCTCTCTCTCTCTCTCTCAAGCTCTACTTTCTCTGAAAGAATACAGGTGCTCCTGTCTTCAAGTGCGCTCTTCTCTGTGCTCTCCTTCCACCTGAGCATATTCAGTGATGAATGCCACATGTTCTAAACCACCAACATGAAAAAGAAACTGTTTTTTACTCTCTTTGGTAAATATTGGAAGGGCTCCGCTTAAAATAGTTTCAATATTCAGAGTCTGATGAAAAGCTGTTCAGTCACGGAGCAGAAAAAAAAAAACACTCAAATTAATACTTTCATCCACTCTGTAAAATGGTACACCTTGTAGCTGGGAGGTCAGATAGGTTGTGTCCACAAAATTCCTGCAGATTTTTGACATACTATGGTGCTCATGCAAAAAAAAAAAAAAGATTTCCTTGCAATTCAAGAGAAAAACCCCAGGACCACCAGGTGAGTGGACAGTGGATGTTGCCAAGACCAATGCCAAGGTGTCAATAAAGATACTTTTTCTCCTTGCTAACAGAGGGCTGCTTTGATAAAAGACTCAGCAAGACTAAACATCTTTTATTCGTTGAGGTATGCTGGTGGTAGACATTTTGCTTGGACCCTGCAGATTTTCTTCCATGTTCAACAAGTGCAGGAGTGAGATTGATATGAGCAGGTGGTAAAGGATATCTCCTTGAGAAAAGGCTCCCAGCCTACTTAAAACACAAGTTTTCTTTCTCCCATGTGAAAACAAGAGTCCTAAGCATAAAGTTAAAGTGGACCAAGACTGACCAAAGAAATGCCATAAAACATCTGTCTCAAAAGTCATACCTTTTGCAGCTGAACAATGAAAAACTCATTCAGTTTCAAATCTCCTTATTAATTTTTTTAAAGATGTAATTAATTTATTTGTTTGTTGTTGTGTTTTGCATTTATTAATCAATAGGAAGTTTGTTCCTCTGTTTCTGGTTGTGCAGACCATAAAGGGCTCTGTTAGTGGTTAATCTGCCAAGCACCGGGTTGCCATCGTCACTCAGGCACATCCCAGATTTACAGGAGATATGCATTTGTCTTTGGTTTCCATATCATACAAAATCACCCTGCCTTCCTTTTTCAGGACATGCACTTTTAGTGATAACAGAAGAGAAAAAACATAATGGAAAATATGAGTGCTTAGAAATCCAGCCAGCTGAGGCAGGAATGATGCAGATAAAGGCAGAAATTGGCCACAGTGAAAGGGAAAAGCCACCGCTCAGTACGGTCTCCCAACACCAGCATGGAAGTTCAGTTTGGCAGCGTTCTTCAAAGTTTAGATCATAGCAAAGTTTAACACAAATTCTGCATATTTTTCTCAGGCATGATCAGAACCAACTCTCTGGAGAAGGAGAGGTCCATCTTTAACACTCTTGGCCCCTCTGCCGTTTAGCCATGCCTTATCAGGACAGCAGCTGCTGTCTCTCTCAGCAAAGGCATGTTGACTGCTGGGGCTTGGCTTCCACACATGCATCGGGTCTTTCACAAGGCCCTTCATTTTTGGTCTTATGGTCTTGATTAAAAAATGAAAATCCCTTAGAAGAAATAAAAATATTTATTGAATTTTTTCATTAAACAGTTGGATCTTTGAAGTCAATAGTAGTTTCTTGCCACATCACTCCAGCCCTAACTTGAATTAAAAGATCTAAACAAAGTAACTCAGGTAAAGGCTGCTCGATCCACTCTGTGGCTTAGATTCCTTGAACTGGAGCCAAAGAACTGTAAGCACTCTCGCAGCTGTCCCTTGGCACAGCAGTACAAGGTCTTTTATCTGATTTTGGAAAAGTTAGTTGGAACTTCATGGCTGCAGCTTGCTTTGTTCAGAGACAAAAGCCTTGTGCAACATGACAGGGAATGGCTGCCTTGGACAAATTCTGAAATGTTTCTGTTTCTCTTTCAGGGTTTTGATATCCACTTTAACTGACTTTTGAACTTGTAGTTTTGTAAGACACTATCACAGTGTGTTAAAGTTGCTTTGTGATAACTGTTGCATCTCTGTCATAAAAAAAAGAAGCAAAATATGAAAAAAAACTTGTCTGTCTTCATCTGGCCCTCCTTACAGTCTCTTACCTCCGAACAGCCAAATTGCTTCTTCAGACAAACCACAAAGACAGTCTCTAATACTTTGCTTCCAACAGAAAGGACCTCAGCTTCTATAAGGAGCATCTCCAAAGCTCCCATATTTAAACTATAATTAGAAAATGCTCATTGAAATGGCTCACCCTCTAAGTTCTTGTTTCAGGTAAGGCGGTGAGAAACTGAAGTGGTTCCAGACTGCCGATGCCTGCTCTGTGATTATTTTAGTTCAAAAGGTCCAAATAAACCCTGTGAGGTCATGACCTCAATAACCTAAACCAAATGTCCTGCACTTTGTAACCTTTGTTGAAAGATTTAGTCTGAGAAGTTGCTGATTGTGCCCAGTAATGGAAATGTTTTTTCTACAGTCACTCTCACCTTGACGGATTTCTAAAGTCTGGAAAACTTTTGAGCTTAATAATCATCTAACAGGTCTGCTAATAATATAGAAAGGAAATAATAACCAACCGATTTAGAAATTGAATTGTCAACTGTAGCATATAGACTATAAAATGTTTTACTCAGAGAATAACCCTTCCAGAGCTGAAATTAAATACCACCTAATAAAATATATACCTTTCATTTAAGATGAAATCTCTTTTCTTTCTTTCTTTATATATATATATATATATATATATATATATATATATATATATATATACACTTCAAAAGGGTAGTATTAACTAGAGTTGACTGAATCCACTCAATCCATTGTATGTATGTATGGATGTCTGTGCAGTATGTCTATATTTTTGTTTTTATGTATTTTCCTCATTTAAATGGATACAGTTAAAGGCACAACTAAGCTATATCATCAAATTTAAATGGTGAACCAAAACTCTCAAAGAAACTTGGCTCTGGAAATTGGCAGAATTTTGACTTGGTCAGAGTCTTATCTCTTCTGCTGAGCTTTGCAGTTTTGTAACATCATGCCGGATGTAAACGTTTCTTTTACCCATGACCTTCCTCTGACTTGATTTGCAGAAACCCTCAAACAATTCTGGGGGTAATCCAACTGAGTCGGCTGTTTGTTGCACATCTGTCTCTCTGTTGTCCCGCCCATTGTCTTATTGTCACCTTACCTTACAACATTGCCCTGACCGAAGTTAAATTTCTTGCAAGGAGACAATGTGGAAAGACCTAAAGTGTTTAAATGTACAGAAGACCTGTGATTCTCATCATGTTCAATTCTGTATTTGTCCATGTGACTGTAAAGTTTTTTTAAATCAATTGTTTATGAAGATAAGGATTTGCGTTTGATGCAATATAAATATTGAACAAAGCTGTTATTATTCTTAGGCCCCTATGACCATCTTCTTTATCACCTCTCAGAAGCATACCCATTAATGTTAGATAAGGAAAACTTTTTTTGGTTTTTAGGAGAGCATGAAACACCATGAAGGGAAGGCCTGTAAGCCATCTAGCACTCTGAGCGGAATGACAGTGTCTGAATATAAGATCTCTTGGCTAGTTTTCTTCCATAACCTGCTTTGTTTATGGACTAGAAAAGGAATCTACTCAATCATTAGAATCCTTTCTCAGATGTTTTTTCTCTGATTTGCCTGGCAGTAAAGGCAGAAAATCCTCCGTCATCCTTGAATGGCTGTTGTGGTTGTGAGCGCTGCTCTCTCTCTCTGTCCTGCTTGAACCTTTCTCAGTTCTGTTTTGTTGCCTGCGAATTAAATTACATGATGCTGAAACTCTAGGGGGGCAGACTGAAGGCTCCACTCACACAGGGATGAAGAGTGGTGAAATACCTCTCCTGGTCTGCTTCTTCCACAACGATTCAGTGCCATCGTGTTGACATGACAAGGAGACACTTTCCAGCCCTCTCTGTCTCTTTCACTGTTTTCTCAGATGGTTCTCTCCTCATCTTGACTCCATATTTTTCTCTTTTCTCCCCTCGACATTTGATTAATTAAGTATGACTCTCTGAGGAAAAAATGCACCTTAGTCAATTTAATTCTCTGTGTTGCTGTCAGTGTGTCCAAATATGGTGCGTTTGTGGCTAAATAGTACTTTAGAGGAGACTGAGGTATCATTGGTTTGGTGCATTTTGGGCTGTTGTATACATATCCTTGTTATTAAAAGACTTGCATCTGGCCATGCCCTGCAGGGCTTAATGTATAAGAGGCTGTTTGGAATCAGAAGTTGATCTGATGACTTTGGGCATGGGAGGGTACCGCCCCTCACAGAAACAAATTATTTCATTTTGGATTTTATCTATTGGACAAACACACAGCGTCTGTACAAATCTGTTGAATGTGAAAATCAATTTTCAAGATTCTCAGTTAAATGTAGGTCTGCATTTTGACTGAACCATTAACAGTTTGACTCATTTCAGGTCATTATTGCTTAATGTATACCTCCTTCCTAGTGTCATCTTACAACATGTTTTTCTTATTTAGCGCTATCTATATTTTATCAAATATTTACACAGTGTTCTTTGAAGTACAGCATTTGCACACTGAGGTCCTGCTGCTGCTATGTTCTGCCATAGGAATATTTTATTCATGATGATGTGCAATAGTTATTCACCAGAGAGTTTATTTTTGGTCTTGTCTGACTAGAACAACTTGACTCTTTAATGAAGGCTGAATATACATATAGGGTGCAAAACTAACACTTATACTGTCAAATGTCCCACCTGCACTGTGGATCTCTGTGGGTCCTGCAGTCTGTGATTTTTTTAGATGATGGTTTAAACTAAATGCTTATAGCCTAACTCTGCCTAACCTTTATCAAAAATTTATTCCTGACCTCCCTGCTGTGATATTTGTTGGTGAGTAGGTGAGACTTTAGTGGCATTTTGAGTAATTAACCACTATTCTGTCTCTTTTAGTGCTGACAGCTTCACTTGTAAGAGGAATCATTGCAACTTGTAAGTCCTGTAAGATTTACACTTGGACAGATTTTATTTTGTCATTTTGTATACACAAGTGTAAACCAAAAGAAATTTCTTACTCTAGACTATTTCATTTTTTAAGTGCAGCCTTGATAAGGTAAGCAGCAGTGATAAAAACACATTGTGATGAAAAACAGTAATGTAAACATGTGCCTGTATACTTACAGTTCTAACATTTCAGGTTTTTTTCCCTTTTTTTTTATTACCCATTTCACATAACATTCAGTAGTCTAATGGCAGTGGGGAAGAAACTGTTCTGGAATCTGCTGGACCTGCATCGGATGCTTGGAAGCCTCTTTCCAGGGGGCAGCAGGGAGAGCAGTCCATGGTGGGGGGGTGAGGGGTCATTGATGATGTTACGGGCTCGGGACACGCAGCACTGGGATGAAATGTCTTTAATGGAGAGAAGAGGAGCCCTGATGATCTTCTCTGCTGTTCTTACCACTCTTCTCACCTTCTTCCAGTCTGAGGCGCTGCAGCCTCCACGCCACACAGTGAGACAGCTGGTCAGAACGCTCTCTATGGTGCTTCTGTAGAAGGTGGTGAGGATGGATGGGGGCAGGTGGTCTCTCCTCATCCTCCTCAGGAAGTACATGTGCATTTGTGCCTTTTTGATCAGTGAGGTGGTGTTTACATTCCAGGTGAGGGTGTCTGTGATGTGCACCCCCAGGAATTTGGTGCTATTGACCACCTCTACAGCTGAGCTGTTGATGACCAGTGGAGCGTGGTTAGGCTGGTTCCTTCTGAAGTCCAAGATGATCTCCTTCATCTTCTCCACGTTCAGGATCAGGCTGTTATCTCTGCACCAATCCACCAGCTGCTCCACCCCCTCTCGGTAGTCCGGTTCCTTGTCGTCTCTGATGAGGCCCAGCACCATGGTTTTGTTCACGATGTGATTGGTGGTGAACCTAGGGACGCAGTCATGTGTCATCAGGGTGAACAGCAGGGGGCTCAGGACGCAGCCCTGAGGGGAGCCTGTGCTGGGGTAACTTAAAGAAGGGCTTGTCTTTATGGGTATTTTATAGAACCATTTTGTAAAAATGTCCCTATTCCTATGTGGGCTTATCGGAGTAGTACATCAGTAAATCCAAACGAAGAGGTCAGGGCTGGATTTAGGCACACTTATTGTATGCAAGTTAAGAATACACCCTGCTAATGAAGTTCAGTCCGGTGATTTTCATTTATTCTTTTTCCCACTGGCAATGTGAATATTTGCATACACTTAGGGAGAGAATCACTTCTAGTGCCAGGACACACATTTATTTTAGCTGACTACTTCTGATCTATTTCTTTAACATCCCCTAAACGTAGATTATAGGTTACCTTACCTAAACAACATAGTTGGAGCTTTTATCCAAGTAAGAAGAAAGCTCCGACTAGGTAATCTCTTTTCTTTGCTACTTCGATGTCTCACCAGAAAACTGATGAACGGACCTTTTACTGCTAACTGATCTGTTTGTCTCACTAGGAGAAAACAGAGGGGAAAAGCAAAACTTCTCTTCCCACAAGAAACGAGAATCATCCAGCTGAAACCAGAGGACCAACGCTAGCCACAAGCACATGATTCACTTTAGTCAATTAGCGTGTTGCCTCAACAAAAGCTTTTTATACAGCCTCAAAAATACAGCATTGCAAACAACAAGCAAGTGTATTGTTGGAGGAAAAGGCTATAGGCCTGAGGGATATGCAGGAAGGTGAAAAAGAATTTAAAGAAAAAAAATAGGAGTTTGGAAGGAGCCAAAAGCATCTGGAGTCAAATAAGTTAACATTCAACATTTGTTTCAAATAGGTGTATGTTTGCCCTATAAAATAGGTACTGATAAATAAAATGGTTGCATATGAAACAGGATTTCAATATGAACTGTGAATTAAATAATATTTTGTTTTAACCGTCGACACAATCTGAAATAACGGTCAAAAGCAGCCTGTTAGTTCTTGTGTCAGTAAGTTGTGCAATAGTGTAAATGCTAGACTTTAAACACTGTGTGAATTACTTTGGCACCGGGATTAAGATGGATAGAAAAAAAAGTCTGTAATTATTCCTTAAGCTTCCCTAATGGATACTCCTCTTGGCCAAAACGGCAAGTTATTCATTAGCAAGATCAGTATATTTTAAACTGGCAATGCGAGTAAAACCAAACAAAGTTTTGATAGACACTTTGGTTTCGAAAGTTAAAATTAAATAAAATTGTCCCAAAGGTCACAAAGGTCAGAGTATATATTAAAGAGGCATGATCTTGCTGCTAGCCACATAATGGAAACTTTTTCCTCGTGAAATTTACCAATTTTAGCCTAAGAAAAATTAAGTCCTATTTTTATCGTATCTATCAAATCAAACGCTGTTCATTGTTGCCATGGACAGCTAGCTTTGTTTTTAGATACACTAATTTATGCATTTTATTTGTTTTGCAGAAATCCCACGCATGGTGACTGCAAGGTTTAGTTTAAATTTATGAAAAATTTAAATATTCTAATCCAAAAAAGTGTAATCTGTTTGATTTGATTACATTTTTTTTTTACCTTTAGTCATTGAACAAAAATGTTTTCCTGAGAACATTGTAGCTATAGATCTTTTTCTGTAAGATCTACTGTAGGCTCTGTCCTGCTGCTTCCTTTTCCTTTAGGAATGTAAACATTTGTTTGCATTAACTGTACAACTTAAGTAAAAGGTTTTTAGTGCTTGTTAAAGAGAGATAAGTTGCTTGTTTTTGTTCAAAGTTCATTGGAAGTTGAAGTGATTAAAAAATTGCAGGATATGAAGTGAAATCTTACCACTCCTGTGGGGGTAATATGTTGGCTGAAGATGGTGACAGTTTGGCAGGAAAAAACAGGAACAGGTGTTTTTTGTGTCATTTTAGGTGCTACATTTCTGCTGTGAACCATTGTGTTAAATGTGCAAGTTGAACACTGATTAGTTAGTGTGACGTCACCAGTTTTTCACACATTGTGTTGCTTTGTTATAAAACCAAAACACAAGGAAGAGGATAGCCTATGAGCGATCATCTGAAAGAGGCCAAGAGAAAACATTCCTGTATCCTTCTATAAAAAAGGCAGCAGAGTCTTCTAGGTGAAAAAAAGGAAGGAGACAAAGAATGGAGAAGAATTAAAACTGTCCGTTCCTGCTGGTTTGTTGAAAAGCTACAGTGCCTGAGGGCCTGCCTGCTGCCTTGCTCTAAGGGGCACATCCCTCCAGTTTCCACTAATTTAAGCACATCCGGCCTGGTGCACTTTCCCCTCCAATACTTACTTTCAGCCCTGATATTTCCTCTGAATGTGTGGTCCATTGTAGAATGGTGAAAGACTTACAGTGCCTGGACCACCGAAGTAACGGAGGACTATACCAACAACCAAATGCCACAGTGCCATCCTCCATCTCCTGTCAATGAAGGAGAAGATTTTAAATAGTACTCTTGTGCTCTCAAGAGAAGCTTTCCTCTTTACTCACAAATATTTATCTAGAGAACATGCTCTATTTACACCTCCTGTCACAGGCAAAAATAGAAATATCTGATATAAAGTATTAATATGTCCAAGATAAATGACAGACATTTCTCTCTCTCACCGGATAACAAGGGTTTCTACTTTTTAGCTCCTGTTCTAAGAAACACAATACTGTCATGGTTAGATCAGAAAGGTTAGTTTAAAGACTTTTTTACTTGGATGTATCTTAAACCAGAGTCCCAGACCTGTAAGACTGTGTTTTTTAGGGTTTGTAATGTTACTACTGTTAGAGCCAGTCTTACATCTACACAGATGGAAGACTGACAAGAATGGCTCTGTGGTTACTTTAGAGGTGCTGCGGAAATCACGACCTCACCTTGGAAATTCACTCAGAAAAATTGGTCCTAATGGAAGTGTGAGGAGATGAAAGCCTTTTTTTAAATTGTGCCTGAAGAAGTCCTATTAGCCAATTAGACATTAGAGGGTTGATTAAATCCCTAAAATCAAAAATGAAATGTCTTCCAGAAAAGCAGCACTGTAGTGCCAACTCATCATTCTTACAGAATGTTGAAGAGACAGTGAAGCTGTTTAGAGATGATTGGAAAATGGATGGAGCAAAATACATATATACATATACATACATGCATATCCATGTTCTACAATGGCCCTGTCAAACTCTAGCCCTTAATCCAAATCCGAAACTGTGGCAAGACAGGAAAATGGATGCTAACAATGCACTCCACTTGGTTGGAATGACCTTAAGGTAGTTTGCAAAGTAGAGTTAGTAATATTGTTTCTTTTGTGCAATGCTGTTGGAGTCAAATCATATTTTAACGGTTCAAAGATGTATTTTTTTTCCTCCCCAAAATAATGCACTGTTTTATGTTGTTATAATAAACTTAATCCCTAATAAACATTCTGCAAAATAGAAAAGTTTAAAGTATGTGAATCCTTTTACACTGCTCAGTACATTCCAGGCACCGTTGCAGACATTTTTTTTCCTGTAGTCTCATGCACAAATGAGGCTTTTTATAGATGTTCTCACTCTTGGCAGCTGCAGACCAAGAAAACAGACTCCGATTAGTACCGTGTGTATGTCTGTGGACATTTTGATGCGTATCACATGTTTAGTTAGGTACCTTTTAGATGCAACAAGTTTCTGCTTCACACTGTAGCGTCTTTGTTTTTTTTTTTAGGCTCTATTTCCCACATGGTTGCAGTGTTGCTTGGTTTCATATACGTCCAATGCCGACAGAGGAGGCTCTACTAAAACTCGAAGTCTGTCAAGTTAAAGTTAATCTAGCTTTATTGTTTCCTGCATTCAATAGGATGCATGCAATAAACAGGCCTGCAAAAATTCTTCAGGGTACTTTAAGGCACACCAGAGACCATTAAAAAGTCATTAAAATAAACCGCTTTCATCATAAATCAAACCTGGCTCTCCAGAAAAAAAGCATTGCATCCCTGCTAATGGAAATGCTAAAGATTATCTTTGACATATCATGTTTTCCTTTCCAAAGCCTGACCCATCTACTCTTGATTTCCATAATAATAAAACCTATTTATGTGTAAAGGTCCATGTGTGTTTAGTGGTTATTGGATCTTAATATGTCAGCAGTGAACTTGGCAAAGTTATACTCCTGTGTTTTACAACAGATCTGTAGCCATATTCATTTTCCTCCAGCTCTAATGCTGACTCACTCAGCCTCCGTGGCTCTGGAAGGGAAGCAGCTGGGAGGCTTGCATGTCCCAGGCACATTATTAATGTTTGTGAGCAATGCACGACTCGCATTGCCAGTTGAGATCTCGGTTATCGCTGTGTCCATATCCTTGATGAATCAGCTGGATCTCTTTATAGTTTTGAGAAATGAGCCTGGGACTAATGGATGTAGTGGAGGGGGTTTGTTTTGTTGCCTATCTAAACACAAGTTTTCACTAGATAAGCCGCTCATATTTCATGCGTTTGATGTCGGTATGTCTTGATAGCTTCATGTGATATCAGAATCCAGAATTCCCTTTTTTGGAGGAAGTGAATAAATAGCTTGGCATGAAGCAAAAGGATTTCAAAGGATCTTTTTCTCTCCAGTTATATTTATTTGTCTGCATCCTGCAGCTTCTCAGAGCCTCTGTCCAGAGTAAAGTCTTTGGATGGAATAGCAGCTGCTCATAAGACGTTGTTTTGGACTTATTCTGTTTTTGGATTAAAGATTTGCCAGTCCTGTAAAATCCCCCCTCATTTTCCCTCATCTTACTTATTTGTGGGACCTGCTCTCATAGCAAAACATCCCAAAATTGGATTATCAAAGACATTTTTTTACTTTTCCTATATACTGACTGTACAGTGTCACCCTTCATGCTCTTCCAAATCAACCCGTCATCCTTTGGCTCCTACAGAGAATGGTGATGACATGGGTCTATATGACACCCGACCTGCCTCTGATTTGCTTTATGTCCACAGAACAAGAGAGTGTCATTCCACACATTCTTCAGCGGAGGCTCTGTTCTCTCAGAATGACCTTCAACTTATCTCTCCATCGGAGCATGTCTAGGAGGAAGAGAGTGGTGGGAGGAGGGGTGTGTGGAGGGTTTGGGTTCTCACGTGGGAAAACATGCACAATTTGTACGTTCAGTGATCCTATGGCCCTGTTGTGACTGTTCTGACTTCAACATATAGACATGTTATTTCTAACCATGATCAGAACTGAAGATGCCTTACAGGTGAGAAGCGAAGGGTCTTCAAGAGACAAGGGAGGAAGACCACTCGCTTTCTACTGAAGTTTTTAGGATGTATAAAATCACTGTGCAGGGTGGGTTTTAGCCTGGTAGCTACCTAAGGGAGCTCACAAGACTGTCTCAATTGTGCTGGACCCTTTGTGTGTCTGATTTTGTAATTCTTTACTGATCAGGACGTAGTCACTGCCTGAGAGGTTTGAGGGCAGGACAGGATTGAGGTAATAATATGTAAACTACTTCAGATCCGCCTTTAAGATTCAAAATAAACAAATACTAGTGACATTTTGGAAGTCTGAGGTGAAATATGAATCTATGTTCTCTGGGGAATAGTCATGAAGACTAATGGTGTAGGGCCTGTACATGTGTTCCACTTTGTCAAGTCCAGCGATCCAAAACGCTTCACACTACCTTCAGTCATTCCACTATTCGTATTCTGATGGGTTTAAGCTGCATTGTAGCCACAGATGCATTGGTGCTGCCAGAAGCGAGACTGCTGCTTCCAGGTTCTCTGACCACCAACAGTAAGCAAGGTGAGCAAATTATCTTCCTCAAACACAACGACTGAGAAGGGAGCATCGTGGGGCTCAAATTAACAATCAAGCAGTTATAGGATGAGCGCTAAAGCCTCCTCCTAATATGTGCAGTGATACAAATGTCAGCCATGCTAATCAGCTAAGGTTGTTTACCTAGAAGGGTTTCATCTATTTAAAACCCTTTTGCTGGGTGAGTTATGTCCAGTAGGCTTCTCTGTATCTTTGAGCCACTTTGAGCTGTAGACATAAAGAATTTGGGAGTTTTTTTTGACATTTGATGTTTGTATTTGGTTTAATATTTTCTGGGGTTACTTAGTGCTGAATCATCAGTTTAGGGGTTGAATTTCAGAAGTGATGGTTATTATTTTGAAATTAAACATCTAATTATTAATGGTAGTTGGAATGTTAACTCAGAAAAGTCAGTCATGATATATTTAAGTTGTATAATTACTCAGGGGGTTTTGTGGGTAACTGCCTGATCTTTCACCTTTTTTTGGTCACGCTGCCTATTCCCACCCATGAAGTCTTTTGTAACTGTTGTGGTTGCTTAGATCATCTCTAAAGCAGCTCATTGGAAGCTCATGCCCCCTCTCAGTAAAATACAGACCCAGACAGTAACTAAATTTGCAGTTGTAGATCAGTGGCTGGGATCCCGGCTTTAACCTCTCAACTTCATGTTTCCACTCTGGTACTCAAAATGTCAGCTTCACTCTATTAAGTTATTTAAGCCTTATACGAGCTGCTTTAAATCTGTCACTTGCCTGAGAAAAGATGTCAAGAAAGCACTGAGTTTTGTTGGATGGAATATTGCCTTGTTCCACTCTTACTGAGATGTTCTGAAACTGCGACTAAAAGCGAGAAAAGCTCCATTGGCCTAAACGGCATGGGTTTGATTAGCCAGGCCTTTTTTATTTTTCATGCATGCTTTTATGTGAGATATGCTTTAGAATAGGGCATCATGTTTTATTAGGGACAGCTTCTGGTAAAAAAAATAAAAATAAAAAATGTGCCATCACATCTCTTGGAAATTCATCCAGTAACAGATATTACTTAAAAAATACCACAAAAAAATTCCCACAAACAACAGCTGAATTGTGTGCATAAAATACAATTTGTTTGGACTAAACACGGGCTGCTCAGTGGAGCAGTGGGTAGCAGGTTCTATGTTTGATTCCCAGCCCGGGGTCTTTCTGCATGAAGTTTGCATATTCTCCCTAAGCGTGCGTGGGTTCTCCCCGGGTACTCTGGCTTCCTCCCACAGTCTAAAAACATGGCTATTAAGTTAATTGGCTTCTCTAAATTCCCCTTAGATGTTAGTGTGTGTGTGAATGGTTGTTTGTCCTGTTAGTCTCTGTGTTGCTCTGCAATGGACAGGTTGCCTGTCCATCGCAGGGCCTGCTTGAGACCCTGCTTACGACCCTGCTTGAGATAAACGTGACAAAAAATGGATGGATGGATGGATAGATGGACTAAACTTGAATATTGGGAATATTTTACACTCTTTAATGGTGACAAGGATGCACAATTCACTTTATATGGCTCTGTTTGTAAATATCAACACTAAACAAGCCCTTCACATTGTCACCTGAAAAGTGCAGGTGATAAATTAATACAGGAGCACAAATTAAGGAAATACTCTATTATTACAGCTACAAAAAGTAAACAAATGGGTCCTTACTTTGACATGAAAACATGAACATGCCCACCTGATATCTGTTTTTAGATTGTTCCATAGTTTTCAGGATCAACATGAGACAAACTTCTCCTGTGTTTAATACAAACATCATAGCTGCTTAACAAATGGCTCCTGTTTTTTAATGCAGTGGACTTCCATGTGTATAAATGATCATCGTTCAAGATAAAAATGCAGGTGTGATGCAGTTTATTATTTAAAATTTGCTGCAGCCACTATCTGGATCGGGTTCATACGGGTACCTGCTAAAAGACTCTCTGCTGCATTCTGTGGCATCTGAAGACATTAAAGACTATTCCTCTGTAAATCTTATAGAACAGAATCACAATTATTAGGAAGGGGCAGAGGCATGGATTTCTGCACCCTTAACTGAAACAACTAGTCTGGTCTTTATTAAATTACGGAGATGGAAAAAGACGGCTGGAGTGACCTGATGGACCTCATCATACAAGCCTTTACAAGTAACACAAATATAAAACTGAAAATAATTTACATAGAAGAAAAGGTTTTGCAAAGTAAAAAATAAGAAAAATGAATAATTGTCAGTTTTTCTGGGGATTTGTATTCGATTGTATAGGCAGTATCATTTTTAACATCTGTCCCATAAGTAAAACTTTGCAAATATTAACAAATATGTTTATTTTCATCAGCTAAAAAAGTAGAGACTAACTGGGCACCTTGTGCCGTGTCTTCTTTACCGGAGCACCTACCACACACCTGACATAGCAGTGGAGAGAGTGGATAAGACGCTGCAGGTCCTTGTGACTGGCTTGCCTGAGCAGTATTTCACTACCAGCTATCATCTGGGGAGCTTTGTCAGCTCGGTATCACCATTTAAGCAGTTCATTATGAATAGTCTTCTCTGGCGAAAACTACTTTTCTGCCGAACAGTGTAGTGAGACATCGTGTACATGGTCAAGGAAAGTTTCTCACTTTTAACAAGGGTCTGCCCTGACTTGAAGCGGACTTTGCACCAATTCCCACACGGTGGATTTTTGAGCCTTAAGGTTGTAGAGTAGTTGAAATTCAGCAATAATATATTTTGACAGAAATGTGCATTATCGACGCAGCACCATAGTTCAGTTGACCATTTTTACGTCATGCTATGATTAGCAAAGATTAAAGTTTAGCATTGCAAATAATCATCCATGATTATCTGGAAAGTGATCCCATGGAGTGTAGTTGGCACTTAAAACAAAAAGCTGTATTGAAATGAATATGTGGTATCAGGTAGAGCTGGGCCATTTGCTCTTGTTTCCCACTGCTGCCTTGACTGGCAGATTAAATTACTTCACCCTCCTAGCAACACTGTGCCTGAAAAAACATAGTTCCCAAAGAGTAATTTTGCTGTTATGAGTTCATATTTCATTCACATAGGGGATAACAGCGGTTCAGCTGGGAGCCGTGAAACATGTAATGAAAGAAGAACATTGTGAACTCTGTGAGCTGCTCCTATTATTAACCGTGCGGATGCTCGCTAAGTTTCGGGTGAAGTTTGCGTTTCACTAAAAAAAACAGCCTCTTTCATAGATTATTCAGTGTACAATACAATGTACGCAGCTATGTTTCTAATACATGTGATTTCTTTTATTTTTTTAAAGGGAACCCAAGGGAATGTTTGCACCCAGAATGTATGTATCACTATGTGTGGGCAAAGCTGTAAGTTAACTTATGGACTTTACACATACAGTCACTCTTGTCTCATTGCCCTGTAAAGCCTGATAGCCTTTATGCCGGGGGGGGCTAATTAGAGAAAGCATGTCTATATAGTAAACTGTAGCCAAGGTCGCAGGGTGTCATAACTCAGCTAATCAACATCGACTTCTTGCAAATTAACCACACATGCTGCCTGGTTAGCAGCGTGTGGGCTGGAGTTTGATGCTGCAAATGAGTACTGACGGGTGCGGATAAATGAGCTGTCTTTATCATTTTGTTTTAATTATTGACATTTAATTGCAAGGGACTTCCAAATAGTCCTGGGTAGCTGAGCTATTAATATTATTAGTTTGATAATACGTGTGAACCTGCAGAAATATCTGCATTTAAAAGCTTTTAGATCTCTTGAACTTTTTTTAATTTGTCAGTATCACAACCGCAAGCTTTAATTTGTTTAATTTGGTGTTTATCCAAAAGAGGAGCCCAAAGTAGTGCATGGTAATAAAGTAAAAGGACCATTATTCATTAAATTAATTGAAATTAGAATAGCGTGTCATGCATTTAAACACAGTCCTCCATACTGTGACACGTAAAAAATAAGACGCACTGGTGTTAAGTCTAATCTCAGGATAAATCCCCCAGTTCCGTAAAGATTTAAAGGTTTTCAAAAAGCATTTATAAACAATCAGCATCTGGATAAACAAGAGAAATCACAGGCAGACAGGGAATAAGGTTAACAAGAAGCTTAAACCACGTTAGGCTGTAGAAAAACATCCTAAACATGAAACATCTCACTGACTTCAATAACACCCATTGTTGTAGAATTGGAAGTGTCAAGCAAACCTGCAAATTGTTGATCAGAGAATCATCAAGAGATCCATGATGGATCTGATTGAGCTGCAGAGGTCCATTATGAAAAAGTGGCAAGAAGAAATGTGTTTTTGAGGGATAGCCATCAACTGTAGGGTACATAGAAACAACATAGATTGTCTGGTCAAATGAAGGAAGCATGGAACATTCTGGGCTAAGGTATCCAACTAACACTGCAAATCAATGCAAAAGCCAATATTCCTTTGGTGGTGGCAGCATCAGGCTGGGTAAAACTGACTTTCAACTGATGTCAAATTTATTCAGTAGGACAATCAATGTGAATATACAGTCAAAAAAAATTGATGGAATTGTTTAAATCAATCGTTTTCATGTGTTAAAGTTGTCCAGACTTGGAAATGACTGTCCAAACACACTCTCCTCCTGATCTGATAGAGCTTGAAGTGTTGAAGAAACTAGAATTGACAATTATTTAACTCTTAATGTATGCAAAGCTAATAGAAGCATAAACCTAAATACTTGATATAGTATTTTCATGATACCTAATGATGCTGTTTTTTCCATGGCTTTGTCTTCCCCTTCTTTAAATTGATGCCTTTTCAAGTGTAATAATTAATACACATACAGGATGTTCATATGTACTGCGGGCCAGTCAAAAGAACTTTTCTGCTCCTCTTGATAGAAGACTAGAACTCAGGAGAGGTCCACTGCTATTATTATGCATTATGTCGGTATGGGTCCCAATGCACATCCCACATTTGTCAAAATCGTGAGCAGCCTGCAGCTCTGAAGTCCCTGTCCCTCCTGAACGCTGCCCAGTTGGCTGCCTCAGCGGAGGTGACTCAGCAGATGAGTTCTGCACATAAAAATCAGGAGGATGTTCTGCGCATTTTATTTTTCAGCTCATGGATGTGGTAAAAATGGGTTGTCAGATAAGTACACAGTCTTGTTCCTCAGTCTGATGCTGCACTGCTTTAAAGAAAAGCTTTTCTTTGTCCTGATTTTTGTCCAGTCAGAAAAAAAAATCTTTCCCCCATTCTCATGAATCTGCCTAAAGACGGTCCAGTTAGAATCCAGCCAGCACTTCTGTGAACTCTTAGCATCTACTCAGATGCACCACTCTGATTTCATTCCCAGACTACATATGAGCCCCTTTTAGCAGAAGAGGCCAACCCAGCTAAAATGGATACCTAAATGATATACTGTAGCATCTCAGGAGCGTTGCTGATTTAAAGCAGTTCTGCTACGATGGGGCTGCTGCAGCAGCCGGCCATGTTAAACTTGGCAGCACCGATGTGTGCTGGAAGAAGGGCTGCCTGAGGTAAAGCCTGGCTCTGCATCCAGCTGGAGCTGAGCTCATTCCCCCTGGTCTGACTCAGGGCTGAGTGGAGAAACAGATGATGTGTTTGTGTTGAAGTCTGTGGGGGCTTGAAATGGAGAGAGGTATATTCACAGGGCTTATTAATATTTCTGCTACCCTGTGGTCAAATAGCTGGAGTTGGACGTCATCAGTTCAATCAGGGAGAGTGATGATTAGTGGCTCTCACAGTGACCTGAATCTCTTTAGGTGTTTATCAGACTGTCTCTTTGAATTATGTTCATAACTTAAGAGAAAAAGAGATGCATATTCCAGCATTTTTAGTATTAAAAAAGTGAAGTTAGTGAATCCGTTTACAGCACGCTTATTACTGTACCTTGTAAAATAGTAATTGTGCAACCATCTTTTCCTGGAATTAAAGGCAAAAATACTAATTTTTATCGGCCTGACAGCATAAATAAGCACAAATTTGCAATTCTTGCCATTGACTTTCATTTGGATATGGCTCTGGACTTTAAATTCTTAGAAATGTTGCTCTGGCTATATGTGTTGTGTAGCTTTGCTGTCCATCAGCAATATAATATCCTCACAGCATGATGCTGCTACCACAATGTTTCATGGTGGAAGTGGTGTGTCCAGGGTAATGTGCAGTGTTAGTTTTCTTGGAGTATAATTTTGTGACTTAATAATGGGTTTTTCTTGCCAGGAAAAATTTGCTGTTTTTGACAGATGGTTGTCTTTGCATCAGATTCTCCTACTGAAACTATGAATCTCTGCCCAGTATGCCATATAGTGACTAATAAATGTATTCTGCTCATTAGATCTCCAAAAGCTGAGACGGTGTTAAAAACTACCATTGAGAATGTATAAAAGTTATTTCTTGACTGGTCTTATGTTTTTCCTTTTTTTTGATTATCTTCTCTAGCAAAACTTCCAGGGCCTCGGGGAATTGAGATATTATTTATCTTTCTGCTTCACATTTATGAGATACTTTTTATTTTCACCACTTGAAAAGCTAAATAAGGAACAATAAGATCAGTGTTTTTAATGTTGCAAAGTACAAAACAATGTCAGTCTGTATAAACATTTAATAAAGCAATGAACATTACAAGGTTTTTTGTTTTGTTTTTTATTCAAGAATTAAAATTCCAGCATAAAAATTTTTTTGGTCTTATCTTACATCTTCAACAGCCTCCATGAGAACAGATACTTGGTGAGTCAGCCCGATGCTGGGTTTTGCGGATCTCGCAGTTTGGTTAGGAAGCCAAAATAATAATAATAGTACATTATAGTAATAATGGTACATTTGGTGCTACTGATGGTAAATTGTTCAATGAAAAAATAAATGTATGGTCAGCATTGTTGTAAAAAATAAAAACATGGTTAGAAAGACTTGTTCAGAGAGAAAGTTTGTGGTTTTTCTCACGATTCTCATGGGTTATTTTAAATATCATTCAGACTTTTGTTGATACAATATTTAATAGAGTAATTTATTTGGAGTAATCATTTTCATCAAATTATACAATACAATTCTGTTTACAAATTTAACTGAGCTCATTTAGAAATTACAACAGTAATATGTGCTCCAATTAGAGATTTTGTGGTTAATTTTTGATGGCTGCTTTTGTTGACGTTCTGACCTACTTAAATTCAAAAACCCTGTAGGTTATTTGACTAAGGTATCTGAACAAATAAGACTCAGCCAAAAGAATTACAAAATACCTTTTGCCCCTGTGTTAGACAGGTTATAACAGATTTTTTTTTAAATAACAGCTGTTTCTGATTTTTAGAATATGCAAAAAAAGCTCTCCTATTTTTGTTTTTGTTTTTTTTTTCTTCTATTGCTATATAACTGGTCATGAGGAGGAATATCAACAGCGTTAAAGCTTGACCAACCTGTTTGTGTCCTTGTAAGCTAACTCCTTGGTACTCTGGGACAAGCACATGGTCCCAATCACACTATTTTTAGAGCAGCTGGATGACCATGATGCATCGTACTGAGAAGCCTTAAACAGCATATAAACTAGTAAACACTGCACATAGAAAATCAAAAGAAAAAAGCTGATAAGAACTAATAAAGGGACTCCATACTACATTTTAAAATGATTTTCTTCTTAAATATAAGTTATCACTGTAAGACAGATTATCCATACTGAGGAGTCAGCAGATCTCTCCAAAGGTCATCTGTACGCTCCACCATAAAACTTGCATCTAACTGCAGAACATTATTTATTTATTTTTTTTCCATATCCTATTAAGACCTATATCATTATAATCAGATTCTGAAATTTCCAATCTGTGGATGGTTTGTACACTTTGAACATGGCATAGCGGCCTTGCTTCGAGTGGCGAGCAGTATATCAGTCTTTAATTAGGCATGCAGGAAGAGGCTCTGAATCATCTGCACGCTTGGACAGAGCAAGGAGTTGAAGCAATAAGCATCACTGAAAACCAATAGCACTAAGCATGCAGGTCTGTAACTCCATCTCCAGCCTCTACTTGCCTCTGTGCAAATTTAAACTGATAACTAGGAGCATAAACTGGTGCTGAGAGCATTAAAACTAAATACATATCCAAGCTACAGCGCAAAGGCTCGTTAAAAGCATGTATTAAAGGCCGCTGCTCTCAGATGTTGCTGTTCTCTTTCCACGAGAATCAATCAGAAGAGATTCTGGGTAGTTTGGTCCCTTTAAACACTGGCATGCTGTTCTTCCTGCAGCACAGACATATACACCACTCTCTATGGGCAAGCTCTGTGTTTATCTTGGATAAGGTCATGTGTATCCTTACATGTTTGAGGCCTGCTTTAAACAGCAAGTCTAAAGGTAAGAGGGACCTCTGTCTAAATGGAACATTATTTACCCCAAGGTCGCTAAAATAACTGACAGAGTTTGGCTGAGCTCTGCGATCAAGTTTAACCTGGTGCTACTTGTATAAGTGATAATGATAAGTGGAGAGCTGCCCATAACCAGACATCTTTTATGTGACACAGGCTTTTAATTGTAAAAAGTCAGTGCTGTATTTTTAAAAGTTTGATGTTTTCTCCGTACCTTCATTCATCTAGATCTGTGAGGATACACATATAAATGTAAGTGTGTGGTTTGGCCTTAAAGGTCCACATTCATCCATGGAGGCCCGGTAGTGGCTAGAAGCTCGCCAGGCATAGAACAGAGTGCCCCTTGTGTAATCGGCCTGAAGCTGCGTCAGCTGCTTCCACAAATACCTCAAGTAAAAAAGCTTTAGGTGAGCATCTGATTTTTCTGCAGCATTTAGTCTGCTCTGAACCTGGAATATTATGATATGATGAGTTAATAGAGATTAAACTGACTGGCATTGACATAAATTAGCTGAAAGCTGTAATCCAAATAATGCTCCCTGTCATGATGATATGATGAGTCAATAGAGATTAAGCTGACTGCAGTGCAAATGAAAAACCTCAAGGAAAATAGTGACGCCTGTATTAAAGTCTCTTCCAGGAAAGAAAGTGCTTAGCGACTCATATACTCCAACAGTACACTGTAGAATAAAATAAAAATAAATTTAAAAAAGGGTTATAAACAAGACAACCTAGGTTATATCATTAACTGCCTCCTGGGTCTTATATGAGCTGAATAAGCCTAAGGTTGAGTGTACACATCAATTACCGGTAATAGATTCAACCTGATATTAGGTTAAAGGGAGCAATGTCCAACCCTGATGCTACTGAACAATGGGTTTAAAATAATAACCCAAAAAAATCTATATTACAGCAATGATGCAAAAAAAAAAAAAAAAAAAAAACACTGATAGAGCAGGTTAAAAATGTGCAAATAAAGGGAAGGGGAAGTGTTCTAATGGTTGTTAAAATTTGAGTTGTTGGGAGCAGCAAAGATAATAAAATGTCCTACTGGGGCTGGCTGGAAGGGTCTGAAATTGTGCTCCTTTGTGCACCTAGGGTACAGTAGTCTGCTGAACAAGCTCTCCAGTTCTAAAGCAGCTTAATGCATAGGGTGGGAGACACTGTCCAGCTTTTTGTTTGATTGTTTTTTGTTTTGTTACAATCCTTTACCCTCCAGCCACCTATATCCGCTATGCCACAGAAATAAAAATGGCTGATGCGCCATAGAATTATGTGAAAATTCTTTTTAGCTGTCATCTGTGACCTTTCCTTTTGATTAATTGTTCACGTGAACATCCAGATACTTCATAGTCCGCCTCCTCAAAATCAGTGTCCTGAATGTTCACCAGCGTCGGTGAGATGGATCCACACCTTTGAAAGCCCAAATCTATCTTTGGTTTTCTCCTAATTGATAATAACATTGTTCTACTGTCATCGGTCTACAAAATGCAATCTGATTTTGTGTAGGAAGAGAGGAGAAATCGCTGATTAACCGATTAAAGCTGCATGCGCCCATTGCTGTCATCACTGTGACTGATTAGATTAACAGTACAAATTTCTATTTGTTTGGGGGGGTTGTTGTTGCTCCAAAAGCTGTTTTCATGATTCAAAACTTGTAATTGATCCATGTTTTCGTTCGCTCTGTTGTAACCACTTGTGTCAGCGTATAATGAACAAAAGCTGTAAATCCAGGCATTTTCTCTGAGAGGCTGCCACAGAAAGCAAGTGGTTTTTAATCAGGTTGTGTTTACATTGATAATGACTTGGATTAAAGCACCAGCATGACAATCAGTGTAATTGCCAAGAAGTAGAGGCGTATCAGCATCTTTTTCTGTAAATAAGGTGCTAAAAATGTTACACAAAGCAGGAATATTTAAGGAGTATTGAGAGAGAAAAGTATCTCCATCTACTTCACTTCTCCTCTAATATAAGACACACAGGTTTGAACATCCTTTTCATAGAATAAACATTTAAAAATTAATCGTTTCTGTATTTTTTTTCTTTCCACTAAATATTTTTTCTAGATCTGTAAGGAATCAGTGTATCTGTAAGGAAAAAGACCCTGAAAAAGTAATCGGATAATGTCTGTTATAAAGCTAAAGTATAATTCACTTTTAATAAGATGTATGGCTGTATGGAAGCTAACTCTGTACTTGCAATTAACATCACGTCTGCCCCATTTCTTATGCATCTCATGAAGTGGTGGTCTGCCGAGTGAAATGTTGACTAGAGCTGCGTTTTTAGCAAGCGTTCAATCATGAGTTGAATATGCCTTTTGCGTGTGTGTTTTAGTTTGTTCTGACAGATCAAATCACGAGACTGATAGAGGATACTTTTGGGTTCCTCCTGAAGATATTTAAAAAGGGCCTTGCATTAAGAAAAAAATGGCTTGCTAATATTTTGTTGACATCGAAGGGAGCTGGGTCAAAACATGCCACAGTTTGTAGCGAACACTTTTTTGAAGGTAAGTAATTGGGGAAGTGGCGGCATTGCTCTTGGAATCTACACTTTCTGAGTTCGAGCCCCACTTCCCACTCCCACAGATTGCCACTCTGAGTCCCTAAGCAAAGACCCTTAACCCCACACTGCTCCCCGGGCGCCGCACAGTGGCAGCCCACTGCTCCCCAAGGGGATGGGTTAAATGCTGAGAGTTCATTATGTTGCTCTGTACTTGTGAAAGTTAAACGACAATAAAATCTGGAGAAAAAAAATTCACTTTGATGTTAATTTACACAATTACAAAACTAAATGACAAAATTTTCACTTAAACATCAGGTTGGCTATCTTTATATGCTTAAGACCAAACACGAAGCAAGAATTGAGATCTGATTTATCTGACTAGCATCCATAACCTGTCGCTAGCAAACGCTTGTACGTCAAAGGATTATTTATTTACCCTGCCATGCAGTCACAATGCGCAGTTATTACGTCCCCATCTTCTGTTATCAACAGCCAGGTATGAGTTGGCATTTTAGATGAAAACTGCAAAGCTTTTACCTGAAAAGAACAGCAGAAACCTGTTTAAGCATGTTTTTTGACAGACACACATAGCAAGTAAAGTTCATATAATAATTGTTACTTACATGACTCTTCATGATGCAAGATTTGTCCTTCAGGACCTTAATTCCAACTTCTTTAACCAATCCACAGATAAAAAAGTTACATGCATCCATGCTTTTCCAAACCTCCATTTGTTTAGCAGTGCAAAAGCTTGTTCAAACACTAGATAGTTTCAGATATCGAGCTACTGAAATGGCAGGTATCTTTCCAACTTGTAATTCAAATCCTTCTTGGATAATGCAGAAGGATCCATTTAATTACACAATTTGACAATTTGATGACTTAGATTACTAGAATTAGAATCTAAAGCATGAAAATATTCCAAAGAAGAGTCAAATTTTCTTTGCACAACGGCCATTTTTGGTTGGCCTGAACACCACTTAATTAACCTGAAATGTGTGGTTTTATGTGATAACAAACCAATAATAAGGTCTTGTTGCCCCACCCCTTCCTGTTGTCCTCTGTCTGTCAGCTTGCTGAAAGGTTTCTGAGCGTATTTCTTGCTGAAGTGAAGGACACATTTCAGTTGTTTACAGACATGCATGGTCAGGAAGTTTGGCCTGGCATGGTGTTGATACTAAACATTGACATTTGCACCTTTTGTGTTTGAAGTAAAGCAGAAAGTTTGTTTTTTTCAGTTACAGTGACTGTTGTTATTATGTAAGGAACCAACAGGCTAGAGCATCCACAAAGCTTATAGTGGAATGTCATAAAAATGGGAGAATAGTCTTATTATCTTGGTAAGACTTGCTTTGGAAAATGTCTTGGCCATTGTTAGAGACCTTTCCATTAGATAGAAACACCTAGATAGATCTGTTTAGAATAGGTTTTTGGTCAACAGAAAAAATAAAGTGAACATTTGACTTTGCTCTGCCTTAGGCAATATTACAAGACTTTATGTAGAATGTGTTGCAACATGTTGTTGTTGTGTAAATCTGCTGCTGCTATCATTCAATTTGGTCAGATCTTTCGTCAGATGGCCCTACCCTGTGGGCAGGAAGGGGGGGTGGGGGGTTTAGATGGGCAGATGCAAGAGGAAAATAAACAGTAGAAAAGTAAGCAAGCCGCCTTCTACTTTCTGTTTTGGCAGGGGATGGATATGGGCATGCTGTGAGAGGACCATAGCAGTTTTCCTGTCAGAAGCAGTCAGGAATGATTGCATTTAAAGGTTCCTATACTTGAGTCTTATTTAAAGAACTTTTTAATGTTTCCTTTTTGTAGAAGTAGCTGTTTTTGCCCTGTTCTCTGCATCCTTGCTTCCAGAAACTCAATTTATTAGGATGCATGGAATTAGTCAAGCAAAGAGTAGAAATGCACTTTTCAGGCACTTTTTCTACATGAATCAGTCAAACTATAAAAAATCGATTAATTATGCAAAGTATTATTTGCATGCGTGTCACATCCATTTAAAAAAAACAAAACTGCAGTATTTGCAACACTGGAGTCTTTGATCAGGCTAACTCTCATTCAAATATATGTATATGAATGCAGTCGTTATGTCGAATTTGAAGCTGTTTCAGCTTTCTCCCTTACTTGCTGTTTTTCCGTTTTGTTGTTATTTCTTTGTTTTTACTGAACCCTTCCTCCACCCCGTCTGTTTTCTACAGTTGATTCGTATCATATCTCCCAAATCTACAGCTCAGGTTTATAGTGCAACTCTTCATGATGGTTGGATTTGTGCTAAAGCTGCTGTCAGACTGAGATACCAGCTAATGTGTTGAGCAGGCAGAGAAAAAGAAAGGGAACAAAATGGATAAAGATCTGGAAAGCTATATGCATTTTTGGCAGGGTTAAAGTGACAAGAGTGAGGAAGATGAATCAGATGGAGATGTCGCTGCTTTGATCTTAGCAGATAATTTCAGGACAGCGCTTGTGTTTCATCTCCCTTCCTCTCTGTTTTTCTGCTTTTTTCTCTCCATCAGTGTCTGGGCTCTTGGAACTGATCTGAGAACAGCTGCAGCCACAGCTGTGCATTAGTCCACAGCACACCATGCTCTTTATCAGCTCCATTGGTCACATCTGGTGTCATTACCTTTACCTTCGGTTTATCTGGTTGAAGGCAAAGACAGAAGAATATATTTAGGATGCTGGTGGATTAAAAGGCTCCTGTGTACTGAGAGGGTTCATCTAGAATACCAGAGGTTTTCAGTCCTGCTCCCCATGACCTACTGTCCTGCAAACTCACTGTCTCCACTCATCTGGCTTCAATAAATTGGTGATTAATAGGCTCTTGCAGGACTAGATGACAGCGTAGGTATTGTAGTCTTTTAACAGAGTGTCCTAGAAGCAGATATGCATTTAAAACATGGAGGAAAGTGAGTTCTGAGATGAATTAAAACCAGTCATCTAGAAAAACATGGCTCCATTTGTGTTTGCAGGCTGTGCCACCCTGTTTGTTTTACTGTCTGTGCCCCTAGGATCTTTCAGTACACTGAGGTTTGTCCTGCATACAGTCTTGCTTATTGTATCCTCCCCTGTTCTCAGAATAAACTAAAATTGAAGGAAAATTTGCCTATTGAGTAATGGAGCACAGGGCCGTGGTTAATATAAAACCATGGTGCTCACCGTCCAATAATGTCCAATTATATAGTGGCAGCAAAATAATCATCCATCAATTAAAAAGATTCAGTATTTAGCTATTCTGAAAATCTCTTTTTTCACCTGTGAACTAGCATCTTTGGTGTATGCTAGTCCCTCATCAAAAGTATCCCCAAACTGGTATTTGGCTTGGTTTGACCTTGCTCTTGAATGCTCATGAAATCTGCTGCCTCAACAGCAGCCATTCCTGACAAAACTGAGAGGTTATCTTTGTTTTGTAAATAACTATCACCTGGAGGCAGTGCCCTTGATCTTGCTGCACCTGCCCAGGAAACAACATCCCCACTTTCTCCAATCAGCAAGTAGTGATGTAAGACAAAGTGAGATCATTTCTGCTCAAGGAAGTGGCTTTTTTAGCAGCTAATCTGCACAGTAACAGCAACTGCTTTTCTTGTGTCTTTCCTCAGGTTGGAAGTGACCATTTTTTTTCTTTTATGCAAATGAATATTCCTTATTGTAGGAGGCTATATTTCAACATATGTCTATATTTGATTCGTAATTTATATTTGATTTGAAAAGTCATGATATAGCACCTTTTTGATGTCCAAAATAATATAATATGGCAATTTTTGAAACATGCTCTCCATTCAGACCAACAGAGCTAGTAGTACAGCAAAGTGTATAACGGTTAATTCAGCAATTGGTTAAACTGGGTTTTATTAAGGGTTTAGAGTTAAGGGGACCACATGCAAATGCCACATCTTCTAGAGTTTTCAAGTCAAATGTTCTTCATTATTACTGTACTAGATTTTTCTGGGGTATCACATAATATATCAATAAAATAACATTGATTATAGTGGTAAATTGTCAAAAAATAGTCATGGGTATGAATAGGTTGGAAGGCACCTGATACGTTTAGATTTAAAGTATTAATTATGTCCAAAATGGTGTCTACAGTAACTGCTTTAGCCAAACCTGAAGCAAAAGACTCCATGCTGTGTTTTCATGTAGGAAGTGACTTTTTCTAGACATACGTCTTTGACATGGGACTTTCTCCCACACAGAGTTCCTTCACTTTTAAGAAAGCATCACCATATCTCTCACCTATTGAGACACAAAAGCTCAGTTTTTTCCATAATCTCTATGTTCTCTCCTTCCCACCTCATGACTCACAGTTGAACTCTGTCCTCTGTGGTGAAGTCCCAGCAAACTGCAGAGAGGAATTGAAGTTGCCTTCATCTAGGAAGTTGCCAGAAGCAGTAAAGAGCAAAGCCGGTGACAAATAAGATAAAGACCGCTGTGCACATGCAGAGTAGCATGTTGCATAAGGGCTGAGTAACAAAGGAGTTTTTAAGGCTCTGAACAGTGTGTAGCCAGAACTAATTCCCTGCACATGTGCTGAGTATCCCCCTCCGGCTCCACAGGAGTGGGGTTGCGATCCAGATGCAGATACAAGGCTCTGAACTTAGTTGACCTCTCTGACGCATATGGATCGATAGAGAGGATTTAAGCCCAGGTTTGAGATCACTGCAAGCTAGCAGTGACAATGTTGGTTACGGGATCAAGATGCACCACCTACACAAATGCTGACAACACACATGGCAGTTATGCTGATGAGCTTGGGGAAGGTTAGTGAGGACTTCTACATTTCTTTGTCTTTTCCCCTCTGAGTGGACATGAAGTTTACACCCCCTTGCAAGAGAGAGCCGCTTCCTGCCTTGGCTCTGTACTGAAAACAGATCCCAGCGTTGCTCAGGCCTTGTTTTTTTTGGCATGGGCCGCACACAGACACTCACACTGAACCAAAGCTTCTAACCATTTTCACCCACCCTCCTGGTCTCTCCCTCTCTTTTCCATTTTGCTCTCATCTGACTAGATTCTAGAATGAAGCAAAGCCTTTCTGTCACACTTTCCACTGGAGACTCGTTCACACCACCAAATCCCAAATGTTTGACTGATAAAGCCGTGCACACCGGCTCCAGTCCAGTGTTGCAATGACTGTGGGGGTGGGTGTTTAGAGGTGCTGAAATTGTGTTTCTTTAGCCATTTCAGGGGCTGTAATTTGAGACCGAGCCGTTCAGCCAGCACATATTTTAATGACATTTAAACATCTCCAGATGGAATTTAAAACTGATTCCAAATAAATGCCTCTCAAGGCTTTTGAGATGATAGACCCATCTTACATTAGAGCAGGCTAATGCATGTTGGTTTAGAAACAGGTTTTCAAGCAATTTCTCTTCATTTTCTTGACACTTTAAAAAAAAAAAAACTTGTTTCTTTAGTTATGTCTCGATTGATCAGGACAGCATTCAACTCAGATAATTTCCAGAAGTTATTTTGATTTTTTTTTTTTTTTTTTTTTACTGAAATTTACTGTTTTGGAAATAGCTTTTGCAACAGGAAGTATCTTGACAAGAAGCATAAGCAAAAAATAAACTTCTTTAGTTATTTTTACAAAAAAATATTTTCATTTAGTTATGATATATATTGATTGTAAACAGGTCTGTTACTGACATTAAAGCATACAGTAAATTAGGACTAAGTACATTGTCAGGCTTACTCTTCTCACTATTTAAACTGTTTTCATTAAGATGTGTGAAAACATGCCAGAATGACTGAAGATTTAATTTGCTATATGAAGTGTGAAAATTATATATTTCTGCTCAGGCTCATTTGCAGCCGACTGTCTTACTGTTTGTTGTTCCTTGAAAAGTAATACAGTCGGCTGTTTGAATGTATTTCCTGTCTGGAAAAACACAGCAAAGGACCACTCACCTGACGCATCTGCAAAGTCTGCGTTACCAAATGACGTCATTTTCGCTTCCACGTCCCTCCATGCTGCCTCTGTACGGAAAATACCTCCTTACAGCGCACCTTCGCAGCTATGCAGACAGCTTAGAAAAGTAAAAATGCAGCATACAGATGTTGTATCCACACATCTGATTTCTGTGCAAAACATATGTGCATCAAGCATAAATCATGGTTAACTAAGGTTCCTCTGTTTTCTATCTACAAAGGATAAGCTGAGTTAAGTAAGCTTATTAAAGCATGTAGATGATATTTATTTGATTTTACTTTTTTGCAAATGTTAATGTAGCCATCAACTATAACAGTGTGATTTAGACCATGTTCTCATAATGATTGAAACTGAAATTAATTTCAAATTTTGTAATATTGAATTAACTTGTAAATTAATTTAATTAAATAGTTTTCACATGAATCAACTGTCTTTAAAACAAAAAAAAAAAGTAAAACTTATTTGGGAATCAGAAAATTCACATTCAAGTTAAGGTAGGTAATAGTGACAAAAATAAAGTTAGTTAAAGCAAAGCTTTTGGTCTGTTGTTGGATCACAGTATTTGGTGGAAAATTGGAACAAAAGTTTTTAAATCTAAACTTGCAAAGAGCATTGCAAGGAATTCAATGATCCTTTCATTAATCAATGGAAAAGTGACAACAAAACATTTACTAATATGATTTCTTTATATAATGTAGATCTGTGAAGTTTAATGACTGCATGTTAAAGTATATTAGTTAATTATATTAGTATTATCTATAGGATCATGTATTATTGCAGTACACTTAGCGTGACATGTAGAAAATACCTGTTCCTTCTCAAATAGATTTCTGTACATTCATCTCTTGTTTTTCATCTATTTTTTTGATTTTTCGTTTAAAGTTATGCCTTGAAATAAACTTTTGTTTACTCGCTTCATAACCCGCATGTTGTTTCTTTTTTCTTTAAGTCAAACACGTTTTTAAAAGTTTATATTTGCTGGTTTATAAGACAGGCTCTGTGCTCGGTGCAGGTCTGTAATTAAGCCTGATAGGCTTGCACGGTTTTTCATAAAGCCTTGACCTGCTAATATAGAGTTTTTTCCCAGTTTTGGTTCTATGTACTAGCCTGTCCATCTCGTTGCCATACAAATTTTGACCAAAATGGTTTAATGTAACAAAACAGAGCAACAGAAGATGTGAACTAGGTGTGTTTCAATGTACTCATATGGAGATGGTTCAACAAGCTGCACAAAGCAAAATTTCGTAGATGTTATTCGGGTCTTTAATAAACAGCCATGCATAAGGTTTAGCTTTAGTCACATGTCTTGTTCTTCTGTGAAAAGGAGTATGGGACTTTTAACCTCAGAGAAGGTGTGACAGACCATCTTAGGTGTTCAAGGAACTGTAATATTTCTTAAACCTTGCGATAGCTTGACATTGGTCAGGCCAATGCCTACTTAACAGAATGCAAAGTACATGTTTTGTGTCCAAGTGTTGCTTTGCGGCTTGTGGGAACAGGGTCGTAAAGATGACTTGAATGACACAAGCGTGCTCTCTGGTCAGTCTCCTCATTGTCGTCTGGTGTTTACATGCCTTTGGCCCTTACACCGCCGTCTTGGCCTGAGGCAGTTTAATGGCAGAGCCATGAGTTAGTGCTGTCTGTTTTTAAAAGAGGCGCTCTGTCTCAAGGCCCCGCAGTGCGAAGGAGCGTTGACTGTGTGTGCTTTTCACGGATGGGTACACAAAACTCGCATTCCCACTGCTTGTTTGCTTGCGTTTGTGTTGTTAAGTGTGTGTGAGTCTGTGTGCACATGTGCACAGAGGTTAGTGGGGTTGCTACAACAACAAACTGGTCTCATCATGGCATTAAACAGTCCCACATTTTCAGGAAGGAAGCAAACACAACTGGTTGTTGCTGCATTGCGTGCACTCATTACCAGCACATGCAAGTCAGCTGAGCAGTTTGAAGAGGCATCCTTCCCACGAGCTCATTAGATCCAGAATGAAAGTCATTGATGGAAGCAGAGTTATCTCAGTGTTCCCGCCTTCCTTTGTCTTCTCCCCCCCCTGGTTACCTACAGCAGAGCTGAAATGAAAGCCATATGCCAGTCGCAGAGACACATTCCGAGTTAGTGAATCAAAAAATGACCCTGTGCTCAGATTTCCAACAACTCCTCATGCAATGTTTTCCACTGAGTCCCTTCTGTGGACGTTTTGAGGAGTGGGTGGGGATGGAAGGAGGGCTCCACATTACTGTTCTCCTCACCCAGCCAGCAGTTATCACACAGTTGCAGCTGTTTGAATACATGCACAGGCCTTGTAATGTATGGAGCGTCAGCCTCACGTGTTCATTACACACCGCCCATTTCTTTTTCTTTCTTTGAAACTTTTATTCCCTTTTTTTAACTCAAGCTTGTGTTCCCTAATTTGATTTCAGGCACAGCGGATGTTGCAGCTTCATCTGAGCTCATCACAATGTCTTGTTGTTGTAAAATGTTGTTGTTTTCCCTGCTTTCCCATGGCTTGTAATTAGAGGCGTGTGATGTTCAGGCTGTAGAGGAGAGGGAGGGGAAGTGGGAGAGGGAGATGTGATGGTGGGGATGAGGCAGGGGCTGTCTTCCTCTCCACCTTCCTTTAACCGACACAAAAAACTCTGTGTGTACGTGTGTGTCTCAAGCCAAGGCCAAATTAAAAGCCTGTACATTCACATTCAATTAAACCCCCCCCCCCTCTGTGGCTGTGGCGAAACAGCTGCAGAGACTCCATTCCGTCTGTCTTTCGCAGCCGCTGTCGAAAAAGGTCGTGGTTCACCTCTTCTCGGCGTCTGTACCCTCCCACCCCCCACCCCAACACACACACACACACACACACACACACACACACACAACCCAAACAAAGCAACACAGACACGTATTGGGCATCCAGCGAAAAAACAGGAAAGATGTCGCGGAAGCAGAAATAGCATTCAAATGTTTACACAGCAGGCGGTGTCCCTCGTTTCATCATTCCCTTATCGAGCCAACGAAATAAGGCTCAATTACTGAAAAAGATACAACGCACCACAACAAGCAGGCGGCAAAGGAGGAAAAGAGTAATGGCTGGTAAACTGAAACTCTGAGGGTTGCTGCTCTTTGATGGAAGGAGACGCGAACGAGCGCCCCCCCCCACCACCACAATTATGCGTTATTTGCCAATTTGAATGCCAGTCAGACTTTCCACATCACAGCCGCTGATAAGACATCTCACCATGTTCATTACTGCTGCCTGAACTGCTGTCGTTTTCCCTTTTTTTCAACTAATGTCAGGTTAATTTGGTTTGTCATGTATAGTGTAACTTGTTACAGTACAAGCAGATAAAATCTTTTAAATAGTTTTATGACAGAATATTATATGACTGGCCTCACATAGGTGCAGTTAAAGCCCCCATATCATGAATAGTAAGAACAGCGTATCACATTAAATCCTAAGTGAATACATTGAAGTTTGTGGTTTGTAATGTGTACATGCAGTTTTATTGAAAATGAGTGGGCCTCTTAATTCCTAACCCTGTGCATACATCAAGACTGAACCACTTTTTGGGTGGTCGGGTCCTCTCTGGGAGAGGCAAGAGTAAGACAACAATGAGGCGGTCAGCAAAGGTGCTCCTCGACTGGACTAGGCGCCTGATCTGTCCTAAATTTAAACCTGTAGACAGACAAGTCTAGCCAGTGGGCGGCCTCATTCCAGGCTCTCGGATCATCTAAAGTACAAGGAAAGAGAAACAGCCGGCCAGTGAGAGCCAGCCAGCCCCAGGCCTTTTAAGTCAGTCCTACTTCTCTTATTCCACTCATCTGTTTTCTCCCTTGCCTTTTCTTCAACTCTGACTTTGAAATTGCTCTTTGCAACTTCTTTAGCTTCCAGACCCTCCGTTTGCGGGTGTCAAAAAGTGTTCATTAGAGTACTTAGAGAAACATTAAGGTGACGTATATAATACTGTCAATTACTATTCAGACTGGATGGGATCAGAACCATCCAGTTACACCCTCCCCCTTAAAAAAGAAAACCTCAGGCATATATTGTGACATACATTTCCTGCTTCTTCAGGAATTAGGAAATGTACGACACATCTGTTGGAAGGAAGAGTTCATGGTTGCTCTGCATATCGTCAAATAATTGGCCTGTCTTTTGAATATTAACACAAACCCCAGTAGGAGAGATGGCTTCAACTGGACATAATGGTCTGGGGTTATGATAACAGCAGGCTGTAGTTCCAGAAATATTGGCTCGCTCTCACTGATGTTTTTGCATGTCTGCTATTATCTAGTCTCTGAAAGAATTTGCCTTACAAATTGTGTAATAGACAGTTTATGTGGGGTCTGTGGAAGAATGGAAATGCTCAGAATCGCAGATGTTCGTTGAAACAGTGCAGCCCTTTGTGCCACATTTGTCTGCTTGGTTTTATTGCCGCTCCGAGAATCAGTCCAACGTTTATGTGGCGAAAAAAAGGGAAAAAAGAGCTTTCAGTATATACTCCTGAGTGTGCTTCACACTCTCAGCTGCTGCACATGTAAACAGAGCCCCATATGGTTTGAACTCTCCAGTGTTAAGCTATAGGCAAGAACTGTCTGCAGGGATCTGAGCAGACCACACAAGCCAGACAGCGCAGACACAGAGAAGATATGTTTCAATTCTGGTTTGGTCCACCTTCTGTCCCTCCCTTTCTCCTTTTTATCTCACCGTCTTTCCCATCCTGTCCTTGTCTCTCGTTCTCTCTTCCTCTTGCTTCATTCTTCTCCTCCCTGTAATCAGCCCTCTTTGAAGTGGGCCAAGATGGATTAGAGTGGGACATACAGGGTCTTTGACCCGGGGTTAGCCGGGACGAGTAATTAGACAGGGAATTAAGAGGAAGCCCAGCCCCTCTCTCATGTCTCTCTCCTGAACTCCAAGCCTTCTTTAATGTTGTTACTTTACAGTCCCACATTGGAAAACAAGGAGTGGTTCAGGAAATAGAAATGGAACATAGAATATCTTTGGTTTATGCTGTCTTTAATAGCTCTGACACCAAGACAAAGATTGAGATTTCAATTGCAAAAAAAACAATCACACTCTAAAGATTAATGTCTTTATTTGTTTCAGAATCAAGTATTATGAAATAACTATAAATATTAAATTAAGAATGAAAGTTGGGCAATAAGGGGAGGCTAAATAATTGATTAAATGTGTCCTCTCTGAATTTCCGTAGAGATTTGATAATGTTACTTACACGTATGGGTGCAATGTAATGTCCTGGCAAAATTAATTATTAATGCAATAATTGTTAAGCTGTGCTTAATAGGTCATTTCAGCATTTTATTTTATTTTATTTATTTTTTGTTTTTAAAAGTGTCCTGTCTGGCAATGTGGCAACAAGAATAGATGTCTTGATGCCAAAAAGAGCGCAACAGATTTTACTTTCAAAAGTGGAGCAGTACGGCTACAGCCACAGTGTTCCACTTGTTTCATGCATATAAATTTCTTTATTATAATTATGCAGGGAGTTTTACAGATTATATGGACACTCCAATGTAAGTCATTTTAATGATTGTTGGTATCTTGATAATCTCCACAATGATTTCCTTTCTATGACTTGCTTTTTAGCTAGTTACATTTTAAGTGCAATTCTGCTCTAAATTTTTTATGTAATTAGAATTAAAGCATTTATTTACTTGTTTTTGTTTTATAATTTAGCTTAGTTCAGCTCTGAACACTAAACCTTCCAAATTTTTCTGTTTATTCTCTGAAGATGGTACATACAGTATTGTTCCTGGTTCCTGGACCAGAACCTTGAAACAGAGCAGGCCCTGTTTAGCCTTCCTGTTATCTTCTGAAAATGTCACTCTCTGATGTGTATGAAACACAATCATATCTTCACATCATTTAGAAATAATTTTAAATTGTATATTTAATTTCTGTGTAACATTTGACCTCTTGTTAGCTATTTTTAATACTTTTAAATTAAAGAAGTTAGAATACAAAGCCCCCTCCCCTTAGTAATGGTTTTCACACAGAAGGATGTGGTCAGCATGATGTTGGCGTTTATATATAGTGCATTCAATGGTTAGAAACAGCTAGTATTTAGTTGTTGTTTACCTGACCAGCTGATCAGAATAAAAAGAAATCGAATGACTTCAGCTTTTTTTGACACATTTCTGATATGAACAGTATGGTTAAGGTTTTCTTTACCGAAACATACCAAACAGACTTTGTTTTTGAGTGTGCTGTGTTGTTGAAAAGAAGAGTCAACTGCAGTCAGAGGAATTTTGCCCATCACGTGAACCAGCTGGAGCCAGCCGCCAGGTCATTAAACAAAGAGCAACAAGAAGATCACCCACATGACCAAATATGGACATTTAGTCCCTCTGTTTCACTCTGTGAGAAAGGAATATATACCCATATAGGTGAGAACTGACATGTGCTCTCAAATAACGCACTAAAATTGTTTCCCTCTGTCTTCTCTTTGTCTCTACAGGTAAGAAAGTTTTCCTGTACTCCAAAAACATAACTTTTCTGATGTTCCAAGTAAGTAAAATTGTCTCAGTTTTGTGTTCTTTATCTGATTTTCCATGCTGCTTCCCGACAGCCCATGTCTTGTTTATTGGCTGTGTGGGAATGTGTCTGTGTGATATCCTGAGGGTACCTGTTGTTGTGACAGGCTCTTGACTCGAGCAGCATTCGAAGATAATGTGCAAATTGTAATCTGTGAGCTCCCATTCCTTAGCATGTGTCATTCTAATAATGCCGCACATCAGTCAAAAGTTGGCAGCAGATTGCAGACAATGCTATCTTGCTTCATTTTACTAGGTAGGCACCACAAAAGACACCATGTATGATGCCTTAATGTGGTTTCATATTTATTGTAAATGCAAAAAACCGACATGAAATTTGCTCATGAACACCTGTCATGTTGTAATTTCCAATAGAGAGCTGGGAAAATTGCATGATAGCAGAGTTGCGGAGATGAGATAAACTTTGACCTTTCAACATGGAGAAGAGCAGCGAAACCATTCTGAATGGGGAAATATTGCATTGTTAAGCATTCTCTCCTGCTGTGTTTGGAGCGTACACAACTCTGTGACATATCTGTGCCATTTTTTAAATGACCGTTATTGTCTGACTATCAGATGCTAGATAAATTCTAAAATTCATTGCAGTTTTTATTGTTATTTCCATTGTCTCTATATAATAGTCAACTGATAAAACCTCTAAAATCAGAACCAACCCAGGAGGGAAAGGAGGTGCCAAGGGATGGTTCTGCAGTGGAATGACAACTAAACACTCCTCCCACAGCACACCCCCTCACACATTCGCTTGCTTCCACATAAACTCATAACTTTCTGCTTACATAATCCTCCTGCCTTCTCTCTTGACTTCCAGACACTTCCTGGAAGCAACAAAGAGTGGAAGAGGGCTGCATGACAAGGGGCTAATATAGATAAGACCGTTTACTCTAACATTATGGGGAAGTTGTAGACATCCTTATCACATTAAATGAACAAGGCCAACAACAGCTTCATTCGTCATCAGCAACAGATGCAAACAATTTTACATTAACCACCACATTCCAAGTTATTCTATGCATGACTGAATAAATGTATTGTTTCTGATTAACTTTAAATAAAGACAAGGTGTTCTAGCATGCTTTTTCTTAAGCATATACCACAGTGAGTCCATGGTCCAAAGAGAGCTTCTAAAGCAACAGAAGGATTTAATTTTCAGAAGGTATTAGGCAGGATATACCATGGGACAGAGGAACGACAGTATTCTTTGGCTGAAGAAAATATGGTATGACAGTCATATTACCAAGAACTGGTTGCCTCTCCAGATCTGATGAAGGTTGATACAAAAAGTCATTGAGTTTGCAGAGAGGCATAAATCAACATTAAAGGAGTTGGAGAAAGTTCTTGCACATACTGTATGTGTAGCACATGTGAAAACAATCTTCTCTATTCTTTATATGTGTGAACCATGGGAGGGTTGGAAAGATGGATTATCTTTTTTACAAAAAAACACAAAAACATGCAAATCCTCTCAAAATTAGTAAACATTTCTTTACGTTATTCTCCTTGTCTAATGAACGCAGGGATGAACTATATGGCCACAACGATTAGGCTCTTTTTTTTTTTTTGTGCGTCGTAAATCGGGCCTATCAACATCCCTAACAGCACATCCACTAGACTTGTCAACCAGACATCTCTGACACTCAAATTGTATTTGGTTTAAGTGCTGTGTAAGTCTTGATAGAAATCTTTTAGAGTCTGCCAGCATGATGAAGATAAAGCATAAATCATCCATCCATGCATTTTCTGTTACGGTTCATCCCTGCTGGAGTCACAAGGGGTGCTGGTGCCCATCTCCAGCTGTCTAAGGGCGAGAGGCGGGGTGCACCCTGGACAGATTGCCAGTCCATCGCAGGACAACATGGAGTCAAACAGGACAAACAATCATTCACACTACGCTCACACCTAAGGAGTGTTTTTGGACTGTGGGAGGAAGCTGGAGTACCTTGAGAGAACCCACACATGCACAGGGAGAACATCCAAACTCCATTCAGAAAGACCCCGGGCTGGGAATTGATCTTGGACCCTTCTTGCTGCAAGGCAGCAGTGCTACCCACTGCAGCACTGAGCAACCCGAGTTTTGCAATGGTTACAATTTAATTCCTTGTTTGCATAGAATATTCGAGAACCATTCTTTTCAGGATGGGCCAACTCGATGGTTGGAACTAGGGTGCAGTCTGTGCTGTGCTTTCTCACATTCACCCTCATTTCCTTCCCCAACCTTCATCCACATTGGCCAGACCACACATCCCAAAACACTGATAGCTCTGCTGGCTCGGTTATATTCTCCCTAAAACTCAACCACGTAGTCACAACCTCAGATAGAGATCACATTCAGCTGCGCTTGGCTGCTAACTGCCCTCAATTGCATTTTGGGTTTACAACCCAGTTAGGGTTGAGGTCCCCCTCAGTATTTCTAAACAGTTATGATTGCATTTGCTCACTGAAATGATCTGAATTAGTATTTCTCTCGCAGGTCAACACAGAAGCCGCTGACAAGCCAACTGGATTTGCACTGCATGTTCTGAATTTGCTCCATTTCAGCAGTATGGTTTTGGCCTGACTGCCAGTAAAAATGGAAAGTGAATGGGTTAAGTGAGAGAAGCAGGGCTGATGAAGTAAAACATCATGTGGGCAGCTGGTTAAGTTCAGAGTTAGAATCTGGTAGAACTGACAAATCCAGAGCTGTTTTTTTGTCCTGTTTTCTTTTTTTTTTCTTTTTTTTTTAATAGGAGACTACATGAGCATTTAACAAGGTCACAGTTAATAGAAATATTTTAGCTTGAGTCTGCAGCTGTGCAATTAAGTCGCACCTGATGGAAAGTCACCCAGTTCCAATGGAAACTTAATTAACTAACGGTTGCGTTCCCTAAAAGGTTTGGTCAGCACAATAGCTGGTATCTCTTTCTCACCTTGAAAGCCCAGAGGCCATGCTGTTCTTGCAAATCACTGTTATCATAACAGAAACAAGAGGTGGAAGGAGATTGGGGTGCTATGTGATGCAGAAGAGGTGATAATGAGCCTTGTCATACCCTTTCACATTCCCTACTCCCATTACTTCCGTGCTATCAGTACCATCTGCTGCTATAAGTGTGCTGAAGACCAGCGGGCAGGAAAACCTCTCCTGCGGGCTGTATCTAAGAATAAATACGGTCTTCATTGGTTTCCTGCAAAGAAGACACAGTTTTTCTTCTGTCATTTATTGTCAATTCTAATCCTCTGTCATTCCTAAGTTTATGAAGAGGGTTTGAGTGGGGGAGCGTTCGCTGATGGGCTGATGATTTACACAAGGGGTCAGAAGTACACAGGAATTACATCTCAGAATCATGATGGGTTTGCAGTTCCAGCCCATCGGGGTCGTGATGACTGTGTCTTGGCATCTGCTCGGAAGCAGGGTCATAAGCGCTGCAATAAAGTCGCTGGCAGCACGATGACATTTGCTGGCTTGGATGCCACATCGCCCTTCAAAACTTGTAAACGCAGTCTGAGGAGGCAGTGAAGCGTCCTTAATTAGTCTTTTTGAAATGAATACAGGGTCACTGACATTTTTTCAAGAAATAAAGGAGAAAACGTGCCAGGTTTGTGTTACAGGCAGTTTGACTGGAGTACCAACATAGCGGGCTGTGAACATTGCCTTTAATTTAACCCTGGTGTAGTGCTTTCGCAGCTGGAGGGAAGCTCTTTGACTAGATAAAAATGCTCGGCTGCTATTGTGTAAACCCCCTCCAGAGCAACTTGCACACTAGGGCGCATTCCTATTCACAGTGTAAGATTCCGCTTTAGAATCCTCGCCTTATTTAAATCCTTTTGTACAGGACTTTAAATATTGGTAGTGAACCTTCATTTAAGTAGACAGAAGTTGCTTTGAGTGTGCTTTATAATCACCCTATATTTCCCAGGCATTGATTAAACAATGTGTCAGACACACCCATCTTTGCTCAATGTTGATATAATGGCATCAAGAAACTGTTGCTTGATTTTGTCAACTGGACATCCACAAGCTAACAGGGTAATGAACAATTGTATCTGGTGGATTTGAAAGACCTAGCCATTCCGACAACCATAGTCTGTATCGCATAACTAAAGCCAGTCTGGCCTGTTAAAATGAACATGGAATCAGTGCCTTTAAAAATAAACCAAGCATTAGTTCGCCATTCAGCATTTCTAGTCTATGTCAAACCCAAATGGGTATAAGACAGTTGTTAGAGATGGATGTAATAGGTATTCAGGGGGACAGATTTGCAGTAATGTTTAGGTGTCTGTGTGCTAGGCAGTGTGGTTTGGCAATTTGCGTGTGGTTCAATCTGTAAACAGAGGTTGCTTGTTAGTAAAATCTTTGAAATGTCCATCAGTGACATCCCTTACTGCTCAGCAGGCGAGCCCAAAGCCACAGCATTGACGCATATTTCACCTCGCTCCCTGTGTTTACTCTACCTCCTAGTCCCTCTCTGTCCTTCCCCTGCTAGGCTCTTGGCTTCATCTTTCATTTTTTTCATAGAAATGTTCTTCCTTTGACCATCATGACTTTATCTCCTCTGCTTGACTTTGTCTTTTATAGATGAACATTTTTTTCTTAGTTTTATGTAACTGGTCGGGGTATCTTATCTCATTGTTTGCTTTGGATTCCATTTATTACAACCATTGCTTATTTACCTTATTTTTGCAATAAATCTGGTTATGTTTTGGATCACCTCTATCTTTGAAATGCTAAACAATAAGTCTGATGTTTTAAGACGGATCAACGGAAGTGGGGATGAAGAAAGATGAGAAAAAGACTTACCTTCCCAATTGACTAGTCTGGGAGAGTCTTTTCTTCAGTCCAAGAAATCAAATTCAATTAAGGGAGTAACATGGAGGGAGAGTGATATCTTGGTAGGATGGGTTTAATCCTGTTTTTCTTATCACTGCTGACCTCTGGAAAGCTGTCGGTGCAGATCTTATTCCCCAAGAGCCTCCTTTTTTGTAGAGGACGTGGAAGCAGGTTTCTTTTGTGCCCCTCTCCTCCATCTGGGTGGACTTCAAAGGTTATGGCGGTCGTCTTTTCTTCCATTACCAGAAGCTTTGCTCTAATCTTCGAGTGCACACCTGGCAAACCTCCTCTGTTCAAATCCCCACACTGACCCTCACACCTCTATCTGCAGGGGGTGCTAAATGTTGTGTAATCCAGGCATAAAGACCCCTTAATCTCCAACATTTATGCTGCTTATTTGTACGCTGCTCGCTAGGAGCTAGATACATTTCCAAGTTTGCTAATATATCAATCAGACAGAAACTAAAGTGAAGATCAGAGGATGCATCATCTTAAATGTTACTCCTGACCTTTGTTTGACAGAGACTGACTAAATGACACAGGCACAAATGTAGTTGGGAGTTATTAGAACAGAGAGGCGGTTGGTCAAATAGGCTAATTAGTCTGTCCTTACCCTCAGCTGTGAGATCCATGGACCACAGATGGTAGGTAATATAGATTTTGTTGCGAATATTTTACATAGTTTTTTTGTATGTAAGGAAGTTTAGGCTTGGTAAATAAATATTACTTTCTTCCCTCTGCCTCTCCTCACTACATCCTTCTTATTCATCCCTCACTTTCTTCTTAAGTCCCTACCTTTTTTCTTCCACCCAGTCTACCCACCCTTTATTCTAGTTGTTAGTTCTACCCTCCTTTTTTCCCTTGTCATGTGTTTCCTTCCTTCCTTCCTTCCTTCCTTCCTTCCTTCCTTCCTTCCTTCCTTCCTTCCTTCNTTCCTTCCTTCCTTCCTTCCTTCCTTCCTTCCTTCCTTCCTTAGCATCCTTACATTCTCCTCATGTTTCACTTTAGAACTTAAGAACCTTTCATTCTTGTCTTTGGGCTGCAAATTTTCATTTCGAACACACTAAAAGTTTTATCTGACTTCATGTTTAGTGTTCTGGTTGACATGTGAGATGGTCTGCTGTTGGTCTGTAGAGCAGCGGATCCAGCAGGAAGTGTTTGACCTCAGAGCGCAGTGGTGCTGTTGGTTTCACCCCTTGCCTTCTCTGGCCTCAGGCAATCTTTCCCTGGGAATCTGTTATAGATAAAGATCGATGTGAGGGTTGCAACCATGCCCCTCTATGCCAAAGTTCTTTGCTTCCACCCTCAATTCTGACTGATCCACCTCCTTCACATCTTCCTCTCCTCCTTTTCTCTGAAGTCTCTTCTCATGAGCCGAAGCAATTACAGCAGCTCCTCAGCCGCCAGAGCCAGGATGACTTGTTTACTTTTGGCCGCTTGCCCCTGGCTGTCGTTCAGCCACGCAGTAACCAAAACGCCACCCTGTTTCCTATTAGGGCTCCCACCCAGCCGCTCTGAGCTATGTTAACAAACACCAAGTTCCTCCGCCTTTTCTTTTTTGGTGGCAGCTCACTCTGGTCTGCCTCTCTAGCTCAGTTGAAGGAAAGGCTTTTTAAGGTGTTGAAGGCTTTAGTGAAAAGAGACAGATCTCAGAGCCAGCATTTTTACCAAATGCTGCTTTTCCTCTGTTTTCTCTGCCTCTGGGTGGGAGCAGAATGAAAGAGTACACTCCCTGGTGCCCCAAACACTCAGAAAATGTTTGTTTACTCACAGGCAGCTGGGGAGCCCTGGTGGGAGCTACGAAGGCTGCACAGGACCCCTCCAGTCAAGCTGATGATGTGTTGCGCGTTGGGGAGGGTTATATTTGTGTGTGTCGGGGGGTGGGGGTGGGGGGTTACAGGTGTTTCCTGTCTGCCCGTTGGAAAATTACGAAAGGGTACAAGATTGGTAATGCCAACCAATGAAACCAGCAAATCAGAGCTTTAAATGTTCAGCCCTTCCACTTTTTTCTTTTCACTTTTTCTAAGCGTGAGAGCTTTCTTTCCATCATCTGCAAAGACAGTTAAATGCTGAACCGTCTGCTTTGCATTTCCCATCTTACCATGTGTGTTTCCCCCCTCCTCAGCTGTGTGGTCCCTTTGCTCTGCCAAAACAAGCAGATTTCAGATTTAAATACTAATTCAGCCCAAAAGTGTATTGCCTTGTGCTCACTTTACTTTTTGCATTGTTCTCTGAAATAAATCCCAAAGCTGTACTCGGGGGCGGGGAGTGGGGGATTAATCCCAAAACAAAGAAATATTTTAGTCCATGTTTTTCTGAAATGAAAGAGGATTTTCAAGTTTTTACAAAGGCTGCTGCGGCTGTTCAAAAGAATATTTTTATGCTCCTTTCAAAATATGTTTTTTTTATGTGAAACTGGAGCTGTTGTCTCTTAGAGAAGGGCAGGCTCGACCTGCAGGGCTGCCTTTTAAATCTGGATCAGGCCTCGGTTCTGCTTCTCTTAACCCCCAAGTTCCAAAAAAGAAAAATAAACCCACAGAGATATGGAGTGACCCCTGGTGGGCAGAGTGCGGCCCTACAGCTTCAGCTCTCTCTTCTCAAAGCTGGTTGTCAAAAACAATTTCCCACCTCCTGAAATATGTCAGTCGCAGTCTTGAGAATTTTCTGCCTGATGATTATCCGTCGCACCAACTTTCTGTCTTCCTCTTTAACAAGCTGCCCCCCTCCATACACACACTCACATCCCCGCCACCACCTGTAAAGCTCATGTTTTATGTCTGACAAGAAAGCATTTAACCAACAGGTTCTGATTTATGGTGCATCTGAAAGGTGTAATTTGAGGTTGTTTTTTTTTCAGGGAGAGGAAAAAAAAAGTCTCCCTGTTGTCATATGTTGCAAGGACCAACTGGTGTTTCTATTGTGCACACCTACTGCTCCCCTCTGTCTGACATTCAGGGGATCAGACTTTTCTACCCGCAGTGTCGTGATTGGGTGGCAGAATACATTAAGAGCACATCCTCACTCCCTCCTGCGCCTTCGCATGAATCATCCAATGAGTCTTTGCTTGAGGGGCCGGCAAAAGGCGGTAATAACAGCTCTGACAGATGCACAAGATTACATTAGCTGCCTGTAAAAGATGCTGATGGCACTCGTCTGCAGACTCTTGTCTGCCATTGGCCTTTTTAGCCCTGAGGGTATTACCATAGCAATGTAGCCAAGTTTGTGTTTATTTCCAGGTAAAGTGAGCCTTCGTTAAACTATAAAAGTTTGGTCATATAGTTTAAATTATCCGGAAAGAGACAGAGACTCAAGGTTAAATCTTTGGAGCGTTTAGGTAAATCTATTCAGTGGAAAGACAGAGTGAATTTCCTGTAAACCATATGAGATGGAGGTGCTGTTCAAACTCACAAAGCTTTATAGTTTTCCTTGTCTTCCGACATTAGAAACTCAACAGAACTGCTTTGTTACGTCTCCCCACTTAGGTTACTCTTTCCGGTCTATAACTGGCCCAGCTCTTTTAGGTCACAAAGGGTATAGCCTCGTGGGTATAACCGGTCTGACCTATCTGCTCAATGTGAGCACTGACCTGTGCAGTGACCGGCCAAGGTCCTGTCATCCTCTCAGCCACCTGCCCTCAGCACTCTGACCTCTGTTGGGGTCAGGCAGTTAAAAGCTCTGCTGTCCGACTAGTGAATGATTCCAATTCATCTAAAACAGGATGTTGATGTTTACGTTTAGCTGCTTTGCTCAGGTTTTTTTTTTTTTTTTTTTTTTTTACCATGGCTGGATATTCATAAGAAATAGCTGATGTTCAGTGGTTTGTTTTTGCTTATGTATTAGAATGAACAGTGTCTTGCAAAAGGTATATACCTTAAACCCCATGAAACTACCATTCCGGTGGTGAAACATGTCTGTGGCAGCATCATGCTGTGAGGATCATTTTCAAGCAGACTGGTCAGAATTGATGGTAAAATGTGTAATTAATAATAATTTTAGACTGGATTGAAGGATCATCCAGCAGAACCAAAACTCTAAACATACAGCAAGTGCTCTCTGTAAAATGCATTTCCCATTTTGGATGTAATTTTAAACACCAGTTGTCACAAGGGTTTCAAATACATTATCCGGTATGTATGTGAAAAGCTGCAGAAACCATTGATTTTGAAGAAGTTTTCCTTTCACATTAGTGAAGCGATCCGTATTGGGTTCCCCACCAGGTTTGGGGATGCAGATGTTTCACATAGGTGCTGAGTGACGCTCTCGGATGCCAGCTGTGGAAATAGAAGATAACGACTGAGCCGGTGAGGAAGTGAAACAGATTTGGCCTGCAGAATCTGTACTGCTCTGCGGAGAGATAGAAGTTTTCATTTCCTCAGGATAGCTCTTGCTGTTTGAACAGGTGGGACCCCCCATCTATCCATCCATCCACCCACCACCACTGGGGCTGTAAATGCTCCAGCCCCCTCTGATGTTGTCCAGTTTGCTGCACTCTTGTGGGCGGTGCATTCTTCAGCCTGCAGCACAGCAGGAAAATCAGCTTTTGGCAGATCAGTCTTTCTGACTTGTTCCTAACGGATTCATCTTTAATGCTTTCCCTCCTGTCATTCCTGTTATTACTGTGGCAAGCAGCTGTGCTCGGAGACAGGGAAATGCTAATTAGCTAGGGGAAGTGAACATGCTGATTATAGAGTAGTAGGAGGTGGGGGAACATGATGTTATGCTACGTTATATGTATTTTCTGTTGTTCCATTGCCATGCATCACTGTCATGCTAGACTGGAGCCTGAGCTCCAACTCACTAAGCTCTTTCTCCTCTTTTTCATTTTCCTCTCCTTCTGTTGTGAACATAACCAGCTGGGCTACCAAAACATCCAAACACAGACAAACTCACACATGTTGGAGAGGTTGTTGATACGAGCACAGAAGGAGGGAGAGAGGGAGGAGTGATGAGGTGCCGGCAGGAATCGGGCCGTTTGGTGAGAGGCCCATGTTCAGACTGATGAGCTGCTGTAGAATTTAGCAGGTAAACACCAGGGTTGCTCCTCCTCCGCACTCAAGGAATGAGCTTCAAGTTGAAGCCGTTTCTACAGATTTACTATTTGTGAAAAGCCACACTTCCAGTTGAGAAACGTATTGAAAAAGTAGAAATCTAGAGCATGCTTTAAAATAGTTTTTCTTTGTTGCTTAGAGGTTGCATATTCTTCACTCAATATTCTTTACTCTTATAAATGTGACCAGTAGGTGGTGGTGTGGCTCTATAGAAATTCACCCCATGTCATCTTTTTCTTGCCATTAAATCTCTCCTATGTTTTCAGGAGCAGATGCTGTCTCATTACTGCAGTGTAATTTTTAGGGGATAGACCCTAAAGTCATCTAGCTGACCCATGGGACTTAAATTATGTCATGTTCTGTTGAAAAGGGATGCATAATTCCTCCCTAGCTACTCCTAAGAGGATATTTACACATAACTGGTTTCACAAGTACTTTGAGTCCTTTAATAGGCCTGAAAGTGGACTAAATGTACCTTTTCTCACATTAGTTCAAACTTGAAAATACGTATGGATATGTATACTGATAAAGAAGACTATTCTTAAAACATGATACCATAGCAGCATGAGGTGGTAGCCGAATCCAGTTGTGGAAAGCTTTTCTTCATCAGTAACACAGAAGAAGAGTTGGTGAAAAGACGATGAATCTAAGGGCTTGTCAAGGCCAAGACACATCTAGCAGAGCAGCTCTGACTCCAAGGCATCATCCTGAGCAGGCTTTTTTAAACCTGATCTACTCACAACTATTGATGCTTCTGGTAAAAATATGAAAATGAAATCTAGCAACCTGTTCTGTCTTTTTGCACTTCAACAAAATGCAAGTGATGAGTGTTTACTGATGCTCCCTCTGTGCCCCCCTGAAATCTGAGAAAATCACTGTAGAACAGCTGCTAGAAATCCCATATGCAATTTATCGCAATAAGTTGGGGGGGAGGGGGGGGGTGGATGGTTACATGACCTGTTGTCAAAACTGCATGTCTCTGCGTAATACCACTCTGCAGAATTTGGAGGTGGAACCTGGTCAGAGTTAAAGGAAGGATATGTTTAGACCATTGAGGAGCCCTTTGTGGCTATTGAGGTTGTTCTTTATACATAAGGTATGTAAAAAAAGACTGAGAAGAAGTTAACCTTCCAGCAGGAGAGTAACCCTAAACATACCAGAGCCACAATGTAATAGTTTATATCAATATGTAATTTATTTGGTTGAAAGACTACAATATTTTGACTTCATAGTTATGTACCACTCTGGAGTGGTCTATCACAGAAAATCCCAATGAAATACACAGAGGGTAGCAGTTGCAAATTGATAAATGTGGAAATGTTAAGAGGCATGTTTTATTTTTCCAACTCTCTATAAATCTCCACCATTCCCTTTGGGATTACATGACCTCCCAGTCAAACAAAAGCAGGCGGGGTGATCACAGCTCTCTAAAGTGTTGTTTAGTCTGAACTGCAGCTTGGCAGCTGAACTCTGAGCGGCCCCTGGCTTTTTAGTTGTTATTAATGCTGTGGACACAGGATTTATTTTCCCCCACTGCATGTTAAATGCACAGTGAGCCAGCGTACAGGTCTGTGTTTGTTGTTGCTATTATGTCATCAGGCTTAGTCAAGTGTGTATTAGCCACGGGGGGTGGAAGTTGGGGCTAGATTTTTGTAATTTAATGAGGAATTAGTCTATTGTCCACATGCAGCAGGACAAACGGACATACAGAGCAACGTGCATTGTATTTGAATCATAGCCCATAGGCTGGTTGCGTAACATGACCTCAGCTGAGCCGGGTAAACAGAGCTAAAGGCCAAGCCTCTTTTTAACATTAAAATAGTGATATTAATAGCCTCGTAACTTTAGTTTGCTCTAAAGACAGCTATGTTTTGCTGCTATATTCAGCTGTACCCTTTGTCACCTCAAAGATACTTACAGGACATTGTACACTGAAAGGAAGCCTTTGACACTTTTTGTGGATGCAGGTTACCATAGTAACAGTCAGAAACCAGTTGTGTTTCCTTGGTGACTGGGATTTTACCCAGTGTCTACATTAGCTCTTTTGTTATTGTCTTTTAAGACGCCACTCAGGCAGTCTTATCCACACAGATGGACGAGCAGACGTGTGTCTAGACTGAACATACTTTCAGCCCACTTATGAGTGCTGCCTTCTAGAGGTCTTCATCCATTCCTAGTCTGTTGGTGGATTGCTGCTTATTCTACATAATCTTTGTTCTCAGCTACTTCTGTCTTAGGTTTCTTTATCCACCTGTTTGTTCCATAGAGATTGTGTTTGTCATGACTAACAGCATCAAAGTGAAGGTGTTGGCTGGACAGTTTATCAACCTGTGCCTCTCTCTTAGGGAGGAGAGTTACCTGCTAATAACAATTTATGACCCTCTGGGAGCTGGCTGTCAGAGAAGGGCAGAAACCCAGGGAATCCTAAACTTGATTATCACTTTTTTTCTCTTGAAGATTTATAGAGCTGACTTTTAGAGCTAAATAAAAATCCTTTTTATTGGTCCAAGGATAGTTTTTGTTGCTGTCTGAAGATTATTTAACTTCAGAAATGTGAGCTGTGGCTTAGTTCTACGTCTTTGACAGCCTATAATTGGTTTTCTTCCAATTTGTCTCCAACAGCGTTCCATCTTCCCTAACTAGCTTTCCCCATTTCTTCAGCGGTAAGGGCACATTCACATGTTCTGCTTGATCTAAGAAAAGTCTGGGAATCCAGTTGAAGTGAGAAAAAAACACTATACTTTCATACAGAGATTCTTAGACTGGGCCAAACATTGTCACACATTTGCAACGGTTTGTTTGCGGGCATTATTGATTAAATATATTACCCTATTCCAGAAAAAAAGAACCAAGAAGAAAATCCATCTCAAAATGACTCTTTTGCTATTTGTACAAATAGAGTTTGGGGCCTGCACCTGCTTACTTCCATACATAGTCCCAAGTGACATTTCCAAATTATTTTGTCAGTGGATTCAGTATCTTAATTAGTTGGTTCTACTTCATCTACTCTATGTGCGACTGTTAGATCCCATCCTCTCTGAAGTTGGCTTTCTGGAACCCAGCACATATTTAGGCTACCAGTAAACTGTTCCAGGATGGAGATCAGATTTTCCCTGGACTTCACTCTGTCATTTTGACTGAAAAGGTCAAACAATGCCATAATAGTCTATTTTTACCTGTCACCCCACACCTAAAGTTTTTTCATTCAATTCAATTTATTCCATTACAGAAATGCTGACCAGAAAATCAACCTCAACCAGAATAATGCATGCAACTTTTTCCCTGCACTGCCAAACATAATCCCACGGATTCCTTCTGCTCCCTTCTGTTCTGCATGTACCTGGATTGCATTCCTGCTTGAGTGTTACTGACATGAAACCAACTACAAAAATGTTCTGCCTTACTGGCTGAAATTCAAGCCAGTAAAACAAAAAAAAAACAAAAAAACTCAAAAGAAAGGATAATTTTACATTACGTTACATTACCTGAGGCATTTAATCAGGCCTGATCAGCATGCATTAAAGCAAAGACAACAGGCATTTATTTTTCTCCATCAAAGTTATCTAAATGCAACAATAGACAAACATTAAAGCTTTGGCTTTCCACAGACAGACAGGAAATGATAAGACACAATACCGTTGGCTGTAAGTGAAGTTATGTTCAATGCCTTAACAGTTAAAAAGGTGGGTGAGAGAAGATGGTGCATAAATTAGAGGAGGATGGAAATATGGACTTATGGAAATATGGAAAATTAGGATTTGTTTCCATATTCAAAGGCTATTCCAGTATTTTTCCTTTGATATAGTTTATTACCACATATTCATAATAAACAAATTAATGCAAGCTTTTTCCAAGCTAAACATTAGCACACAATTTTATTATGACCAAAAACAGAACTCTTTGTCAACTTCCTACAGACATGAAAATGGTAGCTCCTGTTTATAACTATTTTGTTGAGCTGCTCATGCTGTCAGCAGCAGGCTTTGCACATCTTCAACAGTTTCCAAGACTCCTTTCTTTGGTTTTGGAAATGGTATTAACTGGATTCCTCCCTCTGAATAGTTTAGGAAATACGTCTTTGAAAAGGGTATTCCCCACTGACATATTTAGCCTTTTATTAAATGGCTTTTGAAACAGAATTTCTTTGTTCTATTTTTCATTTCTTATGCAAAATCATAGTAATCCTGTCAGTGTGAGGGAGGGCAGTTTCACTTTAGCACAAGTTGGAATCACTGATTGGTCAGTTGTTGATGAGCCTGTGGGATTAATTGACAGGTGGCGTCACATCAGTTCTCTCAAGTTGGATTCTTTAACCTCAGACGGAGGACTTCTTGTCCCTGCAGTCTGCCTCAACACTACTGACTGAAACTCTAAGCGCCACTTCGACTGAAAATCTAGAATCGTGAATTGAATTGCTGTATGTCAGAATGACAGATGTCTCTTAGATTATTCTGTAATCTTTAAGAGAATGCCATGCCAAGGCACATTTGGAAGAGTTTCAGGTTCCAGTTCCAGGGTCAATTTCAAAGTTTATTATGGGTTCAGATTTGCATGATCTTCTCCCGAAACCAGAATCTGCTATTGTTAAAGTATGGTTTGGAACAGCCTAAAGCATCCCCACAGCATGATGCTTCCACCACCAACCTTCACCATGTGGAAGTTGTTTTCAGGGTTATCAGCATTTTTGGAAACGTTAAAACTTTATGTTTGGGTCTCTGCTTCTTCTTCTATATTTGCTGTAGGCCTAGTAATAAATATATGACTAAAATATATATTCCAATATATTGTTCAAAACAAAGTATAAGCCTCTGTAAGACTGCCAACAATTCCAAAAAATAGTTTTGGGAAAAAAATTATTATTGTTTTGCCATTTTATAAAACTCTTCAAATGTAAGATTTAAGGAACATTTGTTTGAATTAAAAAAAAAAACCATAAAACCCAGTATTTTAATTGGTGATAAATGCTGTAATCATAGACTTTCATGTAAATTGAAACATCCGAAATGCCATATGACCATGATTGAATAAAATAATATTGCAATATCTTGATACTGGATGATTGTCCAGACCTAATTTGCTGTGTTGCCTTCATGGCTTATGGTGAACAACAAACCAGACTGTTTGGAGTTTTCTTTGTTCCACTCTTTCATAAGGTATGTAAGGTATGTATGGATTGGACAGCCAAAATCCAGTCAAAATGTGTTCTCAACTGAGCTTGTGATCTTTGTAGCTCCTCCAGAGAGGCCTCCCCTGTTTTCGCACTGAGACTGGTTGCACTTGATGATTCTTAAATATTTCACATTGAAGACAATTGAAAACTAATTCAGCTGACATTTCTTTATATGCATTGGTATTCTTTTTTTTCTTCTCGTAGTTAAAAGAGGAATTTTAGAACATACCCTATGGGAGACTCTGTGTCGACCTGATGCATGCAGGCAATGTGTTGGCTATGTCTGATCTGGATACTACACCAGCACCTTCAGAGTCAATTTAGTTCAGTTTGTTGCCAGAATCCAACCCAAATTTGATCAGTCTTTTTAGACATAATTTGAAAAAAAAAAAGGATATTTAATGGATCTTTATCTATTACATGTGACCTTTCATATTAGATAAAACCCTGTCATACAAGATTGTAGGGTTGTCAAAAGTATCGATACTCAAAAAAGTATCGATACTGAAATGTTGTATCCGGATACAATACTAGTTTTTAAAAGTATCAATACAGTGCCACCACCAGTGGCACCTAAGCAGTCATTCATCTTAAGTGCAGAATAGAGGAAAATGCACTTTCAGAACACTGTATGATTGAATAATTCTGTGCACTTTTCAGTTTAAGACTTTTTTTTTGTAAAAGGTGCAGCTGCTGAGAATTATTTTTGTTTCTTAACTGGTTGGGCTAGTGTCATTGTTATGTGTGCAAAGCATAGCCAAGGAAGGAACACTTTATTTAATTTTTTTTTTTTTACTTTTTTATCAGGCTTGCTTAATATTGTGCACAGCATACAACCTCAAAATATTGTTCTTATTGTTTATTGTATTTATTTATTGTATTTTATTTATAAATGAAAATATTTATGTAGAATTTTGGAGTTTTTGTTTTTATCCTTGTGGTATAGAAAATGGTATTGAGTATCGAATATTTTCCTTAGTATCGGTATCGAGTTGAAAAGTTTAGTATCTTGACAACCCTACAAGATTGTTTAAATTAAATCAACCTAAAGGAATTTAGGAATGTATCTAATACAGATTTTTAACTTGGTAATGGTAAACCTATTGAAAAAATATGTTAGTCTTGGTTTTGGAAGTTACCGCTAAGATATGCTGGTTTCTGACAGATCAGCCAGACGTGACTGGCACAAAATACTGCCTTGCTACTAAAAGAAGAAAAAGCATTATTTTATTTTCTCTGGCTCTTTTCCTGTCCACTCGGAAACAGTCTGAATGATGGGGTGCTGGCTGAGAGCAGCAGATAAGGAAGTATACTCGGTAGTGGACTGAGGAGGGAGCAGCATGTAGTGAGTCTCTCTGACAGAGATGGATGAGGTTGAAAGAGTTTTACCTTTAGTGAAAGAAAACAAATCTAGACTTTTCTCGCACCTGATGATGAATTTGGTACAAACAGTTAAAAAAAACAAAAAAAAACAAGAAAAATGAAGCAAACTGAAGGAGCATAACACGAGTATTTGTTTTGAAGCCTTTGGTATCTGTTTCTGTTCAACTTTAGACTAAATGGTTCACAGAAAACGTGCTATTATATTACAGTGGACAATTTTAAGCTTGATAGGACCCATACAGTATATTGCCCCAAAGCTGATCCTTTTCCTACCAGTGTTTGCACCAGTGGTGGATGGTGTAGTTTTCTCCAGCGGGGGCTATAAATTCAAAACCAAAAACCAATCAAAGATGTACTAAGTTATCACACCAATATATTTATATGAGTGCCAACAATGAAAAAATCAACATTATAAAAACATTTTATAAAAAACAAAACATAATTTCATGCACAGGTTTATTTTTTGGATATACATTTTGCTCTTTTGAGGCTTTGTGAAGGCAAATCTGTGTTTTGCATGGTTCAATATGCCAGTCAAGGCAGCAGAATAAAGTGTTAGCCTCGCTGCATGCAGTTAGCCAAGCCTTGTAGCTAAACCAGGTCCTGGAAAAAGACCAAGTATACTGTCTCCCTTTGTGTTTGGACTGCTGAATAATTTTGTTGTTCGACTTATCAGGTCAAAATGCTTTCACCTCTTGGTAAGATTTTTTTAAGGGACTTCTCTTAATTCAAATTTTCTTGAGCCATTTCTCTTTCTCTCTCTCTCCAAACGTCTCCAACTTCCACGACTCAACACTACAACTGTGACAACAGTTCCTTTCAGCACTGGATGCAGGAGAGCCCGAGCTTTCCTATCCATCTGTATTGCAGAGGAGCTACTGCATATTTACAACTTTTAACGAGATTCAATGGGCATAGTTTTTAGCGCCCCATGGCAGAAATACGTCACCAATCCGACAACGACAGAAACAGTTTTACTCGTCATTAAAGATTAATTATGCTGCATATCTAAAAAAATATATTGATATATTTAAAAATATTTAAATTTTATAATAAAATTTTTATGTGTTTCTTTTTGTCTAAATCAAGGTCATTGGGTGGGTGGGGCGGCGCCCTAGCGCCCTCTACTGGTAAGCCGCCACTGATTCCTTTTCGTGAGAAAAATAATCCTAAATGTAGATGACTGAAAGTTCCTATGCTTCTGTATCCATGTGGTTGACTTGGGTAATATCAGTGAAAGCACCAAGGATATAAGCAGCTATTTAAAAGATATACCCTGACTTTTTGAGACCTGGAAGATCTCCTGTCGGGTAGTGAGAGGGAGGGATGTTTTTAGCAGATAACAGCAAGACTAAACAAAGTAAAGCAAGGTGGCTGTGTTTCCTTGAAGTGGCTAGTTTTTGTATATATTGTTGTTGGTGGGTAAAGACCTAAGCATGCCTTCCATAAAAACAGAGAAACATGGTATTAACTTAAGTTAGCAGGAAGAGGGAAAAGTTCTGAAGAAGTCTTACTTCATCAGAACCTAAAGAACACATTACCTAGGAGGTCTCAATAATGACCTCCCATTAGAACAATCCTACCTCCAATTTCAGATCAGTTCATTTTTCATCTTGCACGTCCAGAGGAAAAAACTAAATTTCATGTTCTTGCACTGTGAGTTAAGATCTTTTTTAGGGTAAGTTCAAATTTTTTAAGTGAAGGTCTGAAAACTTTTTGTTAGTAGTTACCTCACATGTTATTAAAGGATGTCATATAATCATGAGCTGGTTGGAATGTGAACCATTATCAGATATTTTAACAGACAACATTAACCTTCCATCTTATACCATATTTCTATTACATTTGGAGGCATGTCTGGCCATCCTAGCATGTGCAATTATTTTATAGTCTGCTGGCTGTAAATCTTTGTCTGGTTAAGCTTCCCCAAAAATCGTGTAAACTAGAGGTGCCCATTTATAAGACTGTGGACTGGTAATAGTCCATGAGTTATTTGTTACAGGTCTATTATCCTTGACTCAGAAAGTGTAAATATCAACCACTATTTAGTAAGTTCCAATTTATTAAATGAGTTTTGCAATAATCAGCTGCTCTGGCCCAGCTATTGTTATGTAAGTTTTTCCTCTCAGGGCAGTGAGTGGGGGTCATCTGATGGTGGGGGATCTGCCCTGTGGTGGAGGACCTCTCACCTCACTCCTCTACATACATGGCCCCCAGCCTCCCAGCAGGTTGTCCGTGTCACAGCTTGACTGACAGGTACAAAGTAACTGCTGCGAGTCCTAAGGTCCTAATCTCACCCTTGTCACTCAGTTTACTTGGACAATGCCCCCCTTACCCCCTCAAGCCGTCTAGCCTACCACTGTGACCTCAGTGAATTACAGCAAATACTCAGTTCTCTTTTAAGATAATTGCAAACATATGGTTTAGAAATACAAAAAAAAGACAGCGACATGCTCCACTGAATGTGACTCCATCCAACGGGAGCAAACGGTCAAGTGGAGCCTGTGAAAGGTGATAGCAACATGTGGCATCCTCATTAGAAGGGCTTAGATGTCTCTTTGTATGTGTTAAGCCAGAGTGCTGTTTTGAAGTGGATGAAAAGGATTCTGCTGATCTCAGGATGAAGTCATGTTCTTGTCTGCTGTAGACAGTGCGTGACCCTTTAAGGTACCTCCTCACTCGCAGCCTTGTCAGGGTGTTTGCTGGGATACTGGCGGAGAATTTGAGCATTTACCTGCTCAAATTAAGGGTCAATACACTCATTTTCAGAAACTGTTACATTTTCTTAAATTTGTTTTGCAGTACTATTAACCATTTCCCATGCATTTGTTGCAGATTTATCTTACGAACATGTATGACACAAGTCTCCTGTTTGACCACATTATATACAGTAGGTGCTCTGCTTAGTTGATATCTGGCGACTGTGCAGGACATATTCATTATCATAATTGAAGTAGCTGTCAGAGGATGCCCCCAAACAGATAAAGATAGTTAGCTAAGATACCAAGATAGACTGAAGTGTTTATATTATGCTTAATTGGTACAGAGGGACCAGAAGCGTGCAAAACAAATGTCCCCCTTACCATGTCAAGGCAAGACTGAAGCATACACATGCCAAATTCTTACCCTACTATCTGAAGGCTGCTGCTAAAATCAATACCAGTCAGATCAGGCAACATTTTTCAGGTCTTTTGTTTTATAATTTCAGCAGCCAATGCAAATTATAGCCTAATGTTTTTTTACTCTTCATGCTGTCATTTGATGGTTTATTGCATTCTTATGTACCCCCTTGGCTATTTTATCATACCATTAGTACCCCCTGGGTCAAACGTGTCGATTATTATTATAGAAAGTACAACTGATTATAAAACCCAAAATATTTCTATAATTTCCAGAACCTGAACATTTAATACTCAGACATTTACTTCTTGTCAATTGGAATAAAAAAATCATAAATATGTTGCCTGGAAAGTGAATAAGTACAGAAACCCTTAGCGAACAAAACCCATCCCTATTTTATTGCATTTCTTTATCTGTAATAAATAATATAAATAAATAATTAAATGTTTCCATGTTCCCCCTAAAATGCATTGGCGGACCACAGTCTATTTGCTTTGAAGATTCTGTCCACAATACTTTAACTAGTCACAATAACATTCTGGCACTTTCTAGTGAAGCATCGGAGGGTTGATTCCTTGAATATTTTAGGTGTTAATGATGTGGCTTCAAGAAACACTTTTTCTGGGCAAATCAAATTTCTGCATTGATTAATCAAGGCTTTAAGAATAATTAGAAGGTAATCGTGGATCAGGATGCAACACTTCTCTCTTACTTCCCAGCTCTTGTTAGTTAAAAGTTTTACATTAGAATGCTATGTCTTGTGAATCTGGAAAACAATATCCTATTAAGAGTTATTCTTTAAGATAATTTCTAAATTCTTTCTATTTATGCAATTAGTTCATTGTGTTATATTAAGTAAGACAGCACAGACTTGACAAATATCATGGCGTAGACACACAATGTGAAGACAGAGGATGAAGGTTAAAAGCGTAACTGTTTCTGCTAGTCTTTGGGTTCATGAATGTGCTTTCTGTTTTCATTGCTATCCCTGATTACTTTTAATCCACAGTGTAAACTCAGGTCTGTTACACCAACCAAGGCATCTGAGAGTTCAAAGATCAAACCACCCCCATCCTTGCTCCCTCCTGTAATCACCGTGTCCTCATTAAACTCCAACCTTTTCTCTTTTTATTGTTTGTTATAGCCTGCTTCTTCTTCCATCTTTGAGTCAATTTTTTGCTTCATTGAAGCTTCCTTTTTGTTAGTCTGCTGCTCTTTCATCTCCCGGTGTGTCCACTTGCACCTTTAGACTTCTGCTCACACACAGGGTGGTTTTGTCTCACTCCCAGTTAATGGACTGGCTCCTCTTTCTGGCACTCGCCTGTGGACGGAGCATTTGCAGGGTACTTTGCTGCAGATATAGCTGAAACAAGATGGAAATTACAAGCTTGGGTTCCTTAAAAGCATTCTTTTCTTCTCTTCAATTCAGAAAGGAACAGAGTGTGAAAGCAGGTACCATGAGGCAGAATGTGTTTACTTTTTCTATTCTTTTTCTTCTTGTCACTCAACCACACTCTTTTTAAAGGGGTGTTTAGAGGGTAAAAGTGTTCATTAGTTATATTTGAGTAAATGATGTTCGGTGATTCAAAGAAAAACATGTGCTTGTTCGCCATTTTTCACTTTCCAATTTGACGTAAAATGAAGTGAGCACTCTAGAAAACTCAGAAAAAACATTTCTTCTAACCTTCACCATGTATCAAAAGCTGTGTTTTACTTTATCTTTCGCCGGGCTTGTAAGCACATCAGTAGAAAAGCAGCTTAAAGTGTCTTTTTTTAAGAGGACAATTTTAGCATGGTTTCGGGATAGTTTTTGTAAACAGAAATCCAACATATTTTCCCTGTTGTTCATTTTGCCTATTTTTTGCACCACTGTTTCCATGCTTTACAAAGCTTTGACGATTTTACCACATCAACACCCTAAATGTCTTTATTTGCTCACCAATAACTGCTTTGCTCAAACACTTTAAGACATCTATTGACATATGCCACAAATCAGTTTTCCATTAAGCTGATGTCATTAGCATGCGCTTTGTTAAAAGCCTCACTGTTTAGGGGGAATCATTGGATAAGCGGTGGATAATGGGAGCATTGTGCACACATAGAATCCCTGATGGATGTTAATTGAATTAACTTCAGGCAAACCTGTTTTGTATTGTCATGAGCACACGTGTCATGGGATGCATTAGCAAGACATTCATAGAGCAAATGAAATTATCGCAGGCCACTGTTTAAAATTTACATAATCAGGGACAGTAAAACTCCCTCAATGTTAGCTGATCCTTATGAATGTACAGTTTTCAGTTGGTTACATCCTCAAACTTCAAAAACTGGCTAAAGAAGGGCATAAATATGAATCAGACAGGAAATGGCACATCGCTGTCTGATTCTATCGCATGTAACTGCCACTGTGGTATAGTCAGCCCTGTAGAATCTGTTTCAACCACTGCCTTCAGAAATAACAATTAGTGTGTGAAGTCCTCTAATAAATAAACTCAGCTTCTCTATAAAGGCTTTAGACATTTGATGGCGAACCTTACTTAAACAACTGGAATCCTGAAGACCAAAGAATATGGCACCCAGGTATGGGTGTTTAGATGTTTATTGCAGAGTTAGATTATGAAAGCATATTTAAGCTTTAAACATCTCACAGAGTCCACTGTTTAGTCCATCTAATTAAAATAAACCAAATATAGTGCCGATTGAAGCACGTTATTTGATCATTCACCCTACAAGTCTTGCTTTAATGAAAAAATGCAAAAACACAACCATTCTTGACTGAAAGCCTTTTTAGTCTTGTAGAAGCCTTGTCATTTGTGAAACACATCCCTTAGGTAAGTGGGGGATTCATAAGGCCATATAGGATTACAAATGTACCATGTCTGTGATAAAAGTAATGTTCAAAGTAATGTTCACTTCCAGTGAACAAGGGACCAGAAACATTAAAGTTCTGCTCTCTATAATCTCAATGGTCACTCCTTATCCTCAAATAAGATTGCCTCAGTTATCCGAAGGGACATCCGTGTTAATGAATAAGTTCAATGTACAAGTGCCATTTCACACCTCTTAAAAGTTGTAGAAATTTTAGAGACAGCCCTTAAGCTAAGTGTTGTGTGAGGCTTTTGATAGTTAAATTTAGTTCAGTCTCTGTTTTTACCGTGGATGTATTCTGGTAAGAAAAAAAATCAGAAATGTAATCAACACCAGTAGTTTTTCCTTAGGAAAGGTTAAACTTATTGCTAAAACTTTCTCATTTGCACAGATGTTTTTTTCAAGCGCATTTGACAAGACACCCATGGTTTAAGGTGATGTTAAGAATGTGTCATCTGGCGGTCAATGGAGCCTGACATCTCTGAAGAGAAATGGACATGTCCCTTTGAACCAGCTCAATGGTTCAGCGAAAAACAACAGTGATGCTGTGATTCAGTCGTCACTGCCCAGAAGCCCTTTGAGGTCACTGCCTCAGATGGACTAATGGGCCAGGGGTCACACAGTAAAGAGATTTACAGACTGGTCAAGACATCCAGTTAGCATTACTAGTAATTCCATCCAATTTCCTGTGGACAACTTAAGATGGGAATCTGTGTAAAACTCAACATTCCCCCCTCTGGGCCAATGGGCTCATTCGTCACAGTGGGCTTTAGGCCATCTCCTCAGCTGTCCATCAAGACATTTAGACATCTGAGTGATTTTAGCCAATATGTCTGTCACTACCTCTTAATTACCTCAGCTCTCTCTTGGGGGTTTTCATCTGGACTGGCATAGTATTTGTAATGGGATTAAATTGGAAATCACTGTTCAGACCCTTTTAGTCGAACGGGTTGACAAATACTGAAGGTGTTGGTTGGTTATTTATTGAAGCAAGTCGATTTCCCCATGACATGTTGGTACTGTTAAAAGGACATGCCATTGTCTCTCTTTCCTGTCATTTTATTAGAGCTCTCAAGATTGGAGTGTGGATTTAGGCTCTCTGCAAGCAGGGCATGAAAAAGTTTTAAAATGAATTAAGATATTAGGCTCTCTCTTACTTTTTAAAATAAATATATTTTAGCCTTTTAAGTCAATAACCACTTGACGAAAGGGACCACACCAACAAAATTTAAGTACTCACTCAGCAAACTTTTTACCAGTGTTTGGTTTTTGGAGCATATCACGTGAAGCTATACCGGAATCTGAAACTGAACAAATAAATGTTTCCTTCCCAGTTACAACTACCAGTCTCTATATGGTTTTTCTGGACCACTGGAGCAGTTTGCTTGTAGTGTGAATGTGTGTCTGAACCCAAAAACTGTAAGAATGTGGCCTTAGAGCAGGGGTGTCAAAGTGGTTCCAGAAAGGGCCGTGTGGCTGCAGGTTTTCTTTCCAACCTAGCGATAACACGCCAGACTCCAGTCATCTCATCAAGTTATCATGTTCAGATTGGACTCACTTGATTAGAACACTGGAGTCTGGTGTGCTATTACTGGGCTGGAAAGAAAACCTGCAGCCACACGGCCCTTTCTGGAACCACTTTGACACCTGTGCCCTAGAGCAACACATTTGAATAAAAAAATAAGAAGTGCAAATCCAAATCCAATCCATTAGAAGCAATAGAAGCCCCATGAGGGCACTCTGTTCTTTGTCATTTTTTTATTGATCTCTTTCATCGCAATACTGGAGATATACTGCCACTGAAAGAATTGGTAAAAGTGCATGATGCTTAAGCCTGGTCAAAAAAATCTGTATAAGAAAACTGGCCAACTGAATGTGTGAACTCTTGCTAATCCCTGGACCGTTCAATCTCTGTGAATGTGCCCATTGTCTTACTGTTTTGTTGCTCACAGGTCTGTACCGTAAATGCCGATCTGATTTTTTGCAATTTTCCAATTTCTGGTACTGGTTTTTATTCAGATTCTATAGCCTAAGAGAGACCTAGTTACAGTTATTATAGTGGTTCTATTTTTAGCCCCTTTGTGTGAGTGGTCAGTTATTACCATATGTATGAGAGACAGGTCTACGACATTCAAGCTAAAATAATTCGATGTTAGGTTTTAAATGACCTTTAACCTGGCTGGCACAGCTTCTTTATCAGACAGCACCCCTATCTTGGTCTTGACTGGTCAGAAATTTGTCTTTGTTTCAGCCCACAATGTCTAATTTTTCATACAGTATTCATTGCTCTTACATCCAGCTTATTTTGTTTTCCTCAATATAGAAGCAACATTATGGGAAGGGAAGCATTGTTGTCTAATAACTTGCCACTCATTGCATTTTGCAACACATCGACTGTTTTGGGGGGTTACGTTCAAGCAATCCTTATAAGGGTGTCTGTTTTAGTCTTGTTGGGAGATGAAAGAAGAAGCCTAATGGATGATAAACCTGGCTATCCTCTGCCTGAGCCTCCATGTAATCAGGTGGTGATCCCTCCTTTGTTTCTCAATCCAGAGAAGTTTCACTCCATAAGCTTCCAGCTTTGCCCAGTCTACCGTATCAGCTTTTTGTCTGCCCAGTCTTTCCTGCTCTACACTCAGAGTGGCTGAACCATCTGAATTATTAATAAATAAATTATATATATTTATATACTATAAAAGTGTAATAGAGATGGTGTTAATGAGGCAAAGTTCTTTCATTAGGTTAGTATAAATAGGCAGTCAGCATAAGACCAAGACACTGCCAGAGCTAATCTGTCTGCAATTAAACCAATTTATCAGTTTATTACCAGTCAAGCCTATGTTGCTGTACCTTAGTATCCACACAGACCTGTTTAGATATCCAGAATAGTGTATTTTATACATTTGTATGAGTAAAGATCTGTTTTTAAATCTGGAAATCAATGTAGATCTAAGGAGGTGAAAATGAATTTATATAAGTTAATGTAAAACCATTTTAGTGTCCCCGAACAAAACAAATCCTGCCTTTTAACCTCAGAGTATAAAAGGCAAGAAAGAGGGTTATACAGTCCCTCTTCCTTTTGGTGATATGTATCACAATATAAGTGTCTTATTAGAGTCTCATCTTTCTTAACCAATTATATTACTGAGATACTGATGGCATTATTAGTGCCTTGACTTTCCAATTAAACATTTTCACTGGCTTTCATTCCTCCAGGCTGCAGTCCCCATTGTCTTAGAGTCTGTCTTGCACAGTAAAGAGGAGTACAAAGCTGACAGCTGTCTGATAAATTATCCATAGCCAGTGTTTTTAGACGTGGCTCCACAGACACAGATTCCCATACCTCAGTGGTACAGTTGAGAAGGAACATGAGACTCATTAAACTCCACACATTTTATTTTCTACCTCCATCCAGCTTCCTCCACTGAGGTTTCTGTCTCTTGTCTCTTGCTTCTTCACACCTTTTTTCAACATCCCCTGTGTTAGCTCTCACTCCCTCTTGGCGTTAATGTTTGCTCATCTGGCATCTTCATTACTGTTGTGACAGTACAAATCCTTTCTCCTTCCATATAATCTGCTAAAGAGTGCTAAAGCAATGTCCACATTTCTGGAGTTCTTCAAATGCAACTTTTAAGAAGTGATTCAGTGGCAATATTTGGTAATACAATTGTCACTTTTAAATTAAAGAACCTACCAACTTCTGCTTCATTTCATTGCAAAAATTTAGGAAGTTGATATTTCTTTAAATAGGTGTATTTTCACTTGCTTTGAGTAAAGAAAACGATTTACTAATGGAATAAGATGAATTCCATTTAAAATAAAAAAAAAAACAATTCCATTATCTTATTTTAGGGGTGCAAATATAAATTCCATTGGCTGTTTTAAGTAACTTTTACTTATTTTCAGATGTTTTACAATGTCGTATCTTATGGTGCTTTCATGTGGTCTTGTGTTTATGATAAATACCAAAAAGCCAACAGAAAATCGCACATGGACACCCTGTTTTGTTTGTAGCCTACACAGTGCTGTAATGTACACATTTTTTAAATAAATCACAATTTGAACTTGGGTCATTTTGAAATGACAGTTAATGATTGATTTTATCAGATAGTCGCTAGCAGTTAGTCGATGCATTTTATGCATCCACTTCTTCCTCTAGCAGATGAACTGGGTCTGTCACTAAGTCTGTTGCTGTCTTGCTAAAGTAGCAGGTCGGGATAATTTTCGGATCCAACATGTTTTTGTTCTCTACCACGACAAAAGCACTTGAACACAAGGTGCTAGTAATTTTCCACTTTACAAGTAGGAAAGATCTTCTTTACCTGAGTAGATGAATGCTGCATAAATCTCTATCAACACCTTAAGGTGCTTCCCAGGCTTTCCTGTCTTGCATTGAATGCGAGTGTGTTATAATTAAAGAAAATGAAAGTGAATGGATTTTGTTTTAAACCTTTTCATGAGTTATTTGATGTTTCTCTGTTTTTGTGTTCCCTCTCTGAATACTATGTATTTAGATCAAGAGTGTGGATATTGGTGTTCAGCCGTACCATAGTGTGACAATTAATTTGTTCCTGACACTTCAGTATCTCAATGTTTTAATTTGTACCTCTCTTGTTTAAGGATAACTTGGGAATTAAGTTTGTGTGCTTAGTGCATAGTCAGATAATCATCTTCTTTGTCAATCAAAGTAAATCATGCTGCAGTTTTCTCTGTCAGCTACAAGACCCTATAGAGAAAAGCCTCTGCATAGCATAACAATAGGTTGTTATCTTGTCTACAATATTTGAGTCACTCACCTCAATTCCGAAGCATATTTGTAATGTTTGATGTGTCTAAGACCAAAACATCTGTGTCTGCTTTGCTTAACTGGAGAACAATCTGTGTTAAATATGGGGAAAGACAATGTCGATGCAGATCCTCTGAATCATTGTGTGTTTGCCAATAAATAAAAAAAGTATAAGCCCAGCATAGTACTTTATATTTCTTGTAATAAAGTTCACTTTCTATGGGTGTCCGTATACAACTTTTTCATTTCCAATACGATACCAAATTGCAGTTTTGAGAATTGCCGATGCCCTTAATAACCCGGTATGATATTAACACAAATTTTACCAGCTTCTTTTATACTGTAGAAAGTTAGAAAAGGCGTGATCAGTAGTATTACTAAAATAGGGAACAAAGTCAACAACAAAAGGTATGAAACTGACCCATGTAAAAATAACCAATATGCTACAGAAACTTTTAACAGAAGCAGAACTTCTATCAGCATGAAAATATCGGAAGTTCTAGTTGTCGGCTGATAAAATCTGATGTTAGTTTTTTGGCTAATATCAGACTGATATCCGTTATTGATATCAGATCATGACATCCCTAACACTTTCTGATTAAATGCATATCCAATCAGGGGTTTCAGACAGAATTTCATTGTAATTTTTGCTCCAAGATATCAGAAAACTTTTACGTCAGTTTGAAAAGTTTAACTAGTGATGCAAAAACTAAAATGTCAGAAGTAGTACTTTGACTATCATGGGGTCTCTAAGCCACTGCAAGTTTAAAGTCCAATGTGACTGTTTTTGTGTTTAGATAAGGGCGATAATTGCTACGCTAAAAGAGTTGGGGGGAGTCCAATGATATTCATGGACAGCCTATTGGATGTGCATAAGAAACTCCTTATTACGTTAAATGCAGTTTTCTTTGCCCTCTTTCAACCTAATGGCCAAATCCTTACTGCATTCCACGTTTTTTTTGCATGTCTGACCTCTTCTATCTCCCAGCTCTCTCCATCCTGCTGTCTACACTGAGCATTTGAGGCATGCCAGGGACCTAGACATCTCGTGTTCTTCTCAAGTTATATCCATGGGCCACCGGTGTACAGTTTCTTTGCATGTTGCCACGTCGTCACCTTCTGAAGACTTTACTTCCCCACCCTCTTAAAATCCCCCTTCTGCTCTGATGACCAAGAGATTGGGGGTTATGTGTTTTGGCATATGGTGGGTTGAAACATAATGTTCAGATAACAAAGGTATAGGTGCATCTGTGGACAGGCCAACATATGGACCAATGTCAGTACGGGTCATGTGCATCGTATGCATTACCTGAAAATGATCTGTTTTTGTAGATTAGTTGAACCTGTCAAGTGCTGTGCCAAAATAATTTTTACTAAGTAACACAAGATGGGGATTGTTAATTTGTGAATAATAAAGAAATTATAAACTTTTTATAACTGAAGGACATTAACTTAAACATTTGATGGTGACATTTTCCCCATTTCTAATAGCTTTTATGTTTGCTAATACTACGGTTTCAGGGTTAGCATTGCTAACTGAAAGAGTGGTCTGTCTTTTCATTTTTTTTAATTGAAAGAATTTCTATCTTGTTTCAAATTGTTCTAGCAGCTCTCAGACCACTTTAGATCTTATCTGCCCAATGGCAGATGGAGGTCGAGAGTTTAAAATAACTAAAAGCAACTTTCAGTAATTCATTTACCTTTAATTTTACCTCTGAAGCTCCTTATGTTTTCCTCTGTAAAGCATATTTTATTTCTAGTACCTCTTCACAAAGTACGTCAGCCACCTATCTTGTGTTTTTTTTCCCTCTTAAATATCTCAAAAACACAACATTAAAATATATCACGAAATCAGGGGATTTGAGCTGCAGAGCCCTCACTCAAATCCAGCTGATTGTTAATTGGTAACAGGCGTCATATTTATGGTAAAACTATGATATGCCAGTCTTAAAGATGTGATTTATTGCTATGCATTTTACAGTCTATTAAGATCACAACATCATTTTGTGTTCTAAACTTCCTAGAAGATCAAGGCCTCACCCAGAATGTAAGAGAATCATCTGATGTGTTAATACCGATATGAGTTCCTACCGATATGAGTTCCTTTGCATAGAAAAACCAGAAGATAATTATTAGCATGGGTTTCATTGTGGAGTTGGAGCTAAGAATTGTACCTGGGCAGCTACCACCAACTTCAGGCTTTAAAACAGGAAACCTGATCACTGTTTGACATTTTACTGTTTCCAAGGTAATGTTAGAGTAATACAGCAGCCCAGATGGAAAGTGCTTTGCTAAAGCAGGTAAATCCAACAGGAAGGTTGTTTGCTTCAAGGATCACCATCTGATCCCTTTTATGGATCTGACAAAGGTCATAACTCATAGACGGCATAGAGCCCCACTTTGAAAGCACCATAATGATAACTGAATTAGATGAGTTAAACTTTGACTGTTTTTTACCTGAGTTGAAAAGAAATGTTCATTTTTATTACGACAGTCTGCCTGACTGCAATCACTATGTCAGTCACAAAAATGTCTTTCATATCTGGGAAAAAAAGGCCATGAATTAAACCTAAAGCTCCAGCAGCAGCATGGACACACCACAAGCAGAAATTAACATTCATTTAATTTCCAATATCTGTGAAGGAACCTGCTGCCTCCGATTGAACAACTTCTCTGTGCTCCTAATTGTTCATTCATAGATGTTTGTTCTGCTACGGCTGCCGTAACCCTTCTGTACAGTTGTTCATACTCAAGCACTGCCTTCGTCCTTACTTTATGAATGGGATAATCTTGGCGTGAACTAAAGATTAGCCCGGGAAGAGCACCGGCTTAAACTCTCCACTGATCCCAGCCCCGGGCATAACAGTGCAGCTAATGTGAGCGGAGAATTAGTTTCCACGCTACTCTGGATGAAAGTCGGAGCCTTTAGGAGCCAGACAAGCAAAGCCCACTGTAATAATGAGTAATTGTTGAGTTCACACAGGCACTTTCAGTGTTTGCCCGAGGCAGTTTTTCAGCCTCTATCACTTTTTCTGCGATGAGGATCTTATTTTCCAAGATCTCTCCTGGCAGAGCTTCCATTATTATCTACAGTTGTAGTTGTGGGAACAAATCGATGAGGATTTATTTGAAGACTGACATGGTGATTAAGTTGAAAAAGGGAAATCTCACCAACCTCAAATCTTTTACAAGTGTTACACATTCAAAATGGGGAGAAAAAGCTGTAGAACATTAAATTCTACTGGGGAGTTTTAGTGTAATGTGATCTTTTGCATTTGTGTTAAAAACATTGGATTCTCCTTCACACTTGGCTTGATTCGCGGCTGCCTGTGGAAAACTTTTAGAGCTAGATATGGATCAGGAGACACATCTGGCAGGAGGAAATATCACTATCAACAGCTTTTAGGGCTTCTCCAATCCCCACCTCCTGTTGTGAAATTGATCCAGGTATGTGGCTTAGCACCCAGGACTGAACTGAACCAATCCATTGTGTCACATTTAAGAAGTGGGATCAGTCTGTGACTAGATGTGGGTCTTATAATCACTCCTACCTGCAAAGTTGAATAGGTTTCTCTCTGTAAAGCATGCATCTGCTCAGATGTGTTCTTTTCCTATTAATGACATTCACAGAGCAGAGAACACTGGAACTTCTCCAAAGGTTTGTCATGGGACAATCACAGACTTCAGTTCATTTTCATTCTCCATGTGTTAGACCAAAGCAGTGCATCAGTGTGACATGAAAGAAAAACAATTGTGAGGTGTGCAGCTTTGCACATGTACAGACTAGCATTTCTGTCTATTTTGTACCAAAATAACTCAAGCAATAAAATGGGATGAAAAAAAATAATCTAGAAAAGCTCTCTGAGATGCGGATCTCTGCCAAGTGGTTAATTCCCTCCAACATTGTGACTTCCACCCTAACCTGTATTTACAAAAAAAATGTCTGGATCCAGATGGTGATCCGGATCATCACCAAATTTTATGGGCTGCTTCTCGGACTGAGGTGCACCTTTGGTAAAAATGTAATTTCTATCAGTTTATAACTTTTCAAGTTATCCTGTACACAGACAGAGAGAAACAAAAACTTATCTAAAAAGTCTTGCCTTAGATCAAATAGGAATATATTTCGACTGGATCACTCTTCGTTTCTTAGGTATACGTATTCAAGCTCCTGGTCCAGCCCAGAGATTGGTAAAAGGGAGAAAACTAACACTTAATTGTGCAAGATTTATTTATTTATTCTGCTGCTCCTGTGTTCAATGGCAGAAAGTGGCTTTACCATACTGTATTTGCTGTTATAAGTGGGTAAAAAGTAGTTTAAATATGTTTTTAGGTGAGAAAGTCCACCTGAAAACACCACCTGTGCATCGTTCTTCAGGATTACGATCCGGCCTTCAAATATTATTTCGCTGTTGGAGCCCCATAGACCCCAGTACAGCGGCAGTGCTCTGTCCCTGGAAATCCCATTCAACAGAAGCCTCTGGCCAGTTCGCCTCTTTTCAGTTTTCCACTACTGTTCGCGGCGGCTGGAAGGTGTTTTCACATGTAATCCAAACTGCAGACACAAGAATAATATAATCGAACATTTTTTGCCAGGAGGTTTCGACATTTTAAGTTAATTTAAGCGTTAGTAAACCGTTTCAGAGACGTGATCATAGCAATCTGCATCAGCAGCGCTGTGTCTGTCTCCCTGCCAGCTCCCAGATCAGCTTCTCTGATTGGTTGATGTGGCGTGTCGAGCAACAAAAGTAAATTTTGCTCCTGCTGCTCAAAATGCGCTGCAGGACCTTTTGCACTTGATGTGCTTCAACCATTGACTTTGCATCTAAACTAGCCACTTCTGCTGCCTCTAGCACGTGCGGTCTGAATGTAGCATTATACAGCAGCCATGCACGCTCCAGGTAAATCCCCCCAGGATCAGGGATGTGTTCACACTGGCATGATCCGCTCCAGAGTTCTGACTTCTGCACAGTGAAAGCATTCTAAATCTTGGGTATAGAAACATGTTTTTATTTCTTCCAGTTTATCACGATTTACCATTTTGTGTTGTTCTGTGAAAAAAAAAAATCCCAGTAAAATAACTGGTGATAGATAGGTGATAAATGTGACAAAATGTATAAAAGCTTAGGGGATATTAGCACTTGTAAAATGTGGTGAAAATCTGGCTGGACTTGGAGTAAACAGCAGGACAGAAACCAGATCAGGCCTATGGGGCTGTAGCTTTGTTTGCAGCCTGGGCAGCGGGCACCAGGGAGGACCTAGAGAACTGTACGTCGCTTTATTTTAAAGGGTCCCGCTGGGTAAACTGTGCCTGGCCACGCAGGAGAGGGTCCAGCACAAATATTTATCTGCTTTATTTGTTCCTACTGGCTTTAGCGCCGAGAGTAAAATACATGGGGGGCTTTGTGTCTCTTTGTTGGATTAGCATACCAGAGGTCACCAAGTGCTAATTTAACTGGGATGTTGAAAGGCAATGCTTTTATAAAGCTGCCGAGCTTTAGATGTCCCATCATGAGAATGTAGTCCTTTATCTGCTGTCAAAGAGGGTGGGGGGCTTTTTTGATTTTCAAGTCTGCTGTAGACTTCAAGGGTCTACAGCAGACAAAGCATCCAGAGGGCCTCTGAAGAAACATATATTTGCCTTGTCATGAAATAAAAAGCCTTTCTATTAGGTTGTTTTCTCACATTGGATCTAATGGCTCTTGCTTATTAAGACTACTTCTATCCCTTTTTTTGGCAAAGCCCATTCATGAGCTAGCTCCCTCACATCTTCTGTGAATTCTCAATGAGCAGCTGCTTAATAAACATGAAGGGGTGTGCATTGAAGAGATCTGGCCTCGGAGAGCTCAACAGTGGGCTGGAGAATAACAGAGAAGGAGGGAGGAAGGTGGGAGGGCAGCGTGTGTGAGCAGAGCACAGAGATACAGCCACAAGCTGGGAGGGGGGTCGGTCTTGTCAGCCGAAGTCGTCTTGCAGCTGTGGAGGAACGACAGCTCGGACAGAAAGAGTCGGCTCAGGGAGGGGACACTAGATATCAGCTCCTGCCTCTGTGGCTGCAGGGGAGAGCCTGGATGCTGTGATCCTCTCCAACATGGGATGCAGCCTCTGTACGCTGAGGAAGCCTGAGGAACAATACAAACTGCTCTATGAAGTCTGCCAGGTACTGTGACCATGTGTCTTCCAACTTCTAGAGGAGTTTTCAGGTGATTCTTTTCAGCATGTTCTGTAGTACTGTAGTGCTGTGGCCCTTAGCCATTTTCAGCCCTGACTTCTCCTTGTCTCTTGGGTCAGTAGCTGAGTGGGTGAAGAGAGTAGAGCTGTTGCCAGCTCGAGACCTCGCGGCTTAAAAGGTCTGAACTCTGGCCGTGGGGTCAGTGAGAGGTGGCGTGCTGTGCTTTTAAAGGAGGTGAGGGGGGCAGTGATGAAGAGGTGACAGCTCCCTCAATGTGACTGCTGGTGTGTGCCGATCGCAGCCCACCTCCTCATTGTCGGCTGAATGCTGACTTGCACTTCTCCTTGCCGTAACCCCCGCTTGACTTTTACCAAAGTTTATATTTAACACTTGAGTGCTTGTTTTGCACATTCTCTTTGCAGAAAGAAAACAGAGCAGGCGTGTAACAGATGCATCATTAACATGCAGCAGAGTTTTCTCACACCAGAGCCCAAAGCTGGATTTAACATTCTCTTTTTCCCATTCCTCAGTGGCTTTAATGCAGTGGCTGAACACAACCCTGATTATTAGATGGAACATTGGGCTGGTTTCACTGAATATTTCAAGTTTATTTCAATTCAAAAATACGTTATCAATAACTAAGGGAAACTAAATGAACAAGTAGATTTATTATATAGAAAATGTGCAAACTAGTAGCCATTCTTTTAATAAGAAAAATCAGTTTGAAGTTTTAAATTTGCAATTATTTATATATGCCTTCTGCTAAAAAAAATGGCCAGTTTATTAAAGTTTTATAAAAATACTTCACACAAGGTTTATAGCTATGCAGTTATTTTTTTTTTCACAAAATAAGAGTTTCCCCTTTTGTGTACCGCTCTAGTTTTAAATTTGACTCCAAGTGGCGCTATTATCTAAAGTGCTTTGAAATGGCTTGCAGCTAACAATTCTTACTTTTTTGTTTTAACAAGTAGAATTAGGGTCAATACATCTTCAATTTTTAAAGAAAATCTGTTCAGTGTCTAATTAAACTCATGTTTGGTTAAATTATTTCAGACTTTGAGTTTATGTGACTTTAGCAGCAATCTTCAGCTGTGAGCCATGTACTATCTTTAGCAGACTTAGCAGCTAAAATGTAACTGTACTAAAGATCACAAATGCTAGTTGTAGTATTCTTATAGTGCATTAAATTATTTGTATCTTGTCCTTCTCCCGGTCAGTGTTTCTGTTATGTAACAAGGAACCAAAATGCTCTTCAACAGATAGATTGAGTCTTCCTCTGTAGAGCAATCTGTAGTAGTCTGCTCTGTTAACAACTAAACAACTACTGTACGTTGTTTTTACTTTAAAATAAGAATCAAATAGACATACTGTGTTTTGCATCATTAGAGTAACTGGATAGTATTAAATAGACAGACTTAATTTTAAAAGTGTAGTGGAGGATTATCGCACATTTTTTAAAAGATCCGCCCTCTCCACTTTGAAAAAAATGCACATGCACAACCCTGTACTCGCTTCTGAGGGGGAACGCCTATTAAACGCATACGAGAGCATGCATGAGTCCATTTCTCCTCGTGCACGCTCTGTTTAGAAGTTGCTGTTCTCATAGCTCATACAAGCTTACTGTGTCCGAACGTCCGCCCTAACCCCTAAATCCCTCAATCACTACAGTATATAGAGCTGAGACTATATGGTGGACTTTATAGCAAACTAAGTTGACTGAGTGTTCGGACAGATGATCAATACGTTTTGCTTCCCGTTAGTCACATAACTCCTCCTCCACTGCAGGGTGCCTGCGCTATCTTTATTAGTCGCCGCCGTCAGGGTAGCGACAGTCTATGGTGACAGTGGCCGCTGTGACAGCAAATAATGCTCTGCGAACAAAGCTCTCAGCGCAAAGCATCCTGGGATATATCTGTATCCTCTGAGACCTTTCTTTTCTTTGCATACACTTCGTAGATACTTTTTCTCTTATGACCCTTGGCCATTTTCAGAGAACTGCGGTGAGAAAGGTGAGCGCCTGAAAGTGCGCATGCACAGAGAAAGATAGCTACCTGGGGACGAGCACGTTGGACGGCCTTACGTAAACACATCGCCAATATGATTGACAATTAGGAGGGCCACTTATTTAGATGATCCACCAGAAAAAAGAACATCCCCCACTACACTTTTAATAATAAATATTATGCAGTTTAAATTTTGTGTGATATCATGGCTCATCAAACACCATAACCAAAATATTTCAGTTTGGAACTTAAAAGAAATTACATAGTTTGATAAATCATTATTGTTGATAACTATGATACAAGTTTATTCATTGAAAGTGGATTCAACTGCCACTCTCCTGCAAAGAGTTGGTCTCTGTTAGGGGCCCTCTCTTCTCCTTTACTGTGAAACTCAGCATAATGTTAGCCAGCAGTCACAGTGTCTGGATGTACTGTCAACCTGTCAGGATGTACTCAGCCTCTCGTCCAATTAGAGGAGGTGAATGACAAAGGCATCTGCACTTTGTATATGAATAAACAAATATAGTCTATGTATGTATCTCATAAGGAGCATCAATTTAGTATCATTTTATCCATGCAGTGAAAGGCTGCTTTTGTTTTTTGCTGAGACATGGCTGGTAATGGGTCTTTGGTCTAAAACCATGCTTCTTAATATCCAGTTTTATTATGTTTGTGATCAGCAGAACTGGATCTGATAATAAAGGCAGTAGCTGGATCCGGTGCTCACATATAAAAGTTAAACTCAAGGAGAAGAGTTTGAGAATTACTTTTTAAAATTGTCACAATTTTAGTCGTCAATTGTGCACAGATTTTTTTCATAAATTTAAAATAATGGCAGCCATAACTACCACAGCCGCCTTACACTCTTAGCTTGTCTAATTATTATGTCTGTCCTGCTAGCCTCTGGATTCATAGGCTTTAAATATTTCTAGAGTAGGTTAATGATGGCCAGGTTCAGTCACACTTTGCTTGTTTTATTTTGTCTCTAAAGCCAACAAGAAAACTCTCATAATGGAGCTCTCATAGTAGCACATATTATAGAACAAGGACGGATTTAGTGTTTAGATGCAGTTGAGGTGTTCTGTTGGCACATTTCCACATGCATTTTCATGTTTCTTAAACCATGTGTAAATAAATGCATAAAATGATTGCTCATATTTAATACATATGAGCGATCAAACCGTGACCAACCATATGCATTATGACTTATAGGGCTCTGATGCAGTGATTCAGTCCAATGAACTTTCATGTGGCCAATGCTGTCTCAAAAAATCTCCCAAACACAGAGTACTCCTCCTTGTTGGGTCATCTCTCCCTGATCTGTCTATGATTTCAGTAATATCTCCTCTGATCTGTTTTCTGATTCATCAACTTTCCATACCAAATCCACCTATTTTTGTGTGTCTTTAAAGTCCAATCTTAAACTCCATTTTTTGTTAGAGAAGCACAGAAGTGTCTTATGGTGGTTTCATACATAAACCATTTGGTTAAATTATTATGCGAGGCATCTTTCTCTTCTATTTTGTATGTGGATCTTCAAAGGAGGCAGTAATAAGTTAAAGGTGTGTAAGTTAATCTCTTGATTTGCTGTTCTTGGAAGTGGGAAATTCTGGGAAGTTCTCTGTTCTCTTACTTACTGTTAGTACAGACAGATCATATAGATCAGAGAGCCTGGCAAAGCACCCACTCTGCTCTGCTCCTCTCATCATCTCTGTAGGGGTCTAATAATCCATGAACACTTGAAATTTTCTCCAGTTCATTTCAGCTGCGCTCATGCTCCTAAGATGCATGAAAAATATGGTTCTACTTGGTTGAATAAAAGTGAAACTGATGGTGGTCAGAAGGCCTGGTGATGCCAGTGTACGGCAGCCTCGCTTCTGTCAGTGAGCCCCAGGGCAGGTGTGGCTACCATGTAGTTTGCCACCATCAGTGTGTGAGTGTGTGTGTGAATGACTGAATGTAGTGTAAAATGATTTGATCAAGTCTTCTGACTTGCAAAAAGCGCTATAACATGGTGTAGCATGCATTATATTCAACAATGGAGAAATTAACTCTGCATTTAAACTATCCCCTTTTGGGGAGCAGTGGGCTGCCACTGTGCAGATCCTGGGGAGCAGTTATCCCTTTATAAGGCAAGTTACCGTTTTTGATCACTTGCATACCCCTTACAAATGCGTAGTGTATACAAAATGACAAAATAAATCTGTCTAAGGCCCCGTCCACACGAAGTCAAACCCTGGCCTAAACGCACAAATTTTTCACCAAACCAGCCTCTCATCCATACGAAGCCGGCGTTTCGGGGGTCTGTAAACGATCTTTTTTTTATTAAGCCTTCAGAGTGGGAAGATTTTGAAACGCCGTTTTCGCGTTTCCATCTTTAAGCTCTAACCGCATTTTTTTTCTTCACGCATGCGTCATAGCGTCGCCTCGTAACACGCATGCGCGACACAGTATCACAACAACAATGGCGCCATACTGTGTTGAATGGTTGCTGCTCATGCTACTCACACTGCTGTCGGGCTTACAACAGAATCTTCTTCTTCTGGAATATCTCCAGGAAGAACAGAGCAATATCGACCACATAGTTCAGCACCTGAATTTGACTGAACCACGAAAATGGACCTGCAGGGGTTTTCCGGTTTGGTTGTTGTATAAATATTACTGTGCATGCCCAACATTTCGTTGCCTGTTTTCGCCTATTTTTGCTTTGGCACCACAGCCCCACTTACAGGCCTGGCATACATTTTGCAGCATTTTCATGCCTTCGTGTGGTCGATCACATTTATTTTACGTCTCCGTCTTTACGACAAACGTTCTGGAAAATATTAGCGTTTCGTGTTCGTTTTGACTTCGTGTGGACGGGGCCTAAGTCTATGTGATATATGTTACCTCCAGGAACATGGTCTTTTTATGGTAAATATATACAGTTTGTTTAATTTAAAAAAAATAAAATGTTAAGCACTAAAATAGAATATAACATTTGTCAAAACAATCAAACATTTGAATGCAAAGTAAGGTACTGGCATAGTCATTTATAAAGTCTAATTACATAACTAGGCCAATTTAAAGTTGAATGTCTACCCCTACTACTCCTTTCTGTAGTTGTGTATACTCTGTTGGGCTAGCCCATGAAATGTCCATAAAAAATAAAAAAGCTTTTAGCCATAATATGATAAAATATGAGAAACTTTAAGTTGTACCGATACTCTACCACATTTATTTCTGGAAAGGATATGTTTTATTTTGTCTGTTGTTTATTTCTGATTGTAAATGCAGCCATGTTTGAGATCTGAGATGTTAAAGGTTGTTTATAGGCAGTGCATTCTATGGATGTAGATAAACACCTTCCACTCTTATTCTAATCTTTAAAGGCTTGTGCGGCAGTCTTCTGTTTTTACACTTGACCTGTTTGACAGCCGTGGGTCTTACTTAAAAGCTAAAGGTAAGCACCATGTGGAGAAGTGGGCTCACTTTCTTTTGTCTGGTAGTGTAGAGCAGAAGGCTTGAAAACTCTATTTGACAGTCATAGGTCAGTTAATCTGTCCAGAAGCACTGTGTAATGGCTGTGGCGCCTCACTGCAGGTCTTCCAAGACTCAGCGCTTAATTAGTGCCTGAGCCAAGCTGCCAGTTCAGTCTGTGATCCATGCCGGACTGGTCCAGGCTGCTGTGTTTGGTAAATCCTTTGCTTCTTTTTTTTTTCTGGTATCTAGTTTGTTTTCTGATCTTTGCAGATAAATAGGTTTAGGCCAGAAAAGCAGACCAATGGGTTTAAAAATGAGCCTGCTGGAACATTTCCTCTAGGAAGCTGCCTAATTAGTCACAATTTTTGATTGAAGTCTGAAGAAAATATGTGACACTTGGTGCAAGGAGCCAAGTTGTCACAGAGCCGGACAGTCTCATTATGGCATCCTCTGGAGCAGACTGACTGATAAAAAAAATGAAAAGATTTATGAAAAGACCGTCCTTCATCCACTCCCTCCCACTGTCGGTTATCATTAAAGCCAGATCCAAAATACAAGGGCGGGAGGGCCCACAATGCGGCAGCTTGGCCATCTTGACCCCGGGTCCAGTAATGAGGTATGACACTGACTACCTAAGGATAGGATGGGAGCAGCAGCGCCGAGTGCAACCACTTGACACTGGGTTTTTAATAACCATTAAGTTTAGCCCTGGTGAGCCATCCCATCTGGTAAACCCTGGAGCAGGTGGCTGTCATGAAGGACTCGGAGGAGGTTGCAGCGTTTTTCTAAATTAAATGACAGTTATCAGAGGGAGAGATGGCCAAACCAACATCCCTATAAGAAGAGGTTTAAACAAGAAGGAATGATCTGAACACAAACTCTGTATGATATTTGGTTTCACAGTTGTCCATATTAGTGATGTGGTCTTCAAAGTTAAAGTAAACTTACTTCCAAGCACCCATCCATCTTCATGATGTTAGTTCTTAGCTAAAGCTGCATAAGCTTGATACATCTAAGTATAAAAAAATTATAATGTTCTAGCATGATTTTGTGTCACCATAATATCTGACCCTTCTGATGTGTTTGTTTGTTCATGTTTTATTGCCCAGCTCTAGGTAAACCGATTACAAGTACGCTAGACCAATACTACTTTTGCATTGGATGAAGATAATGGTATCAAAGCAATAAAGTCAGCCTTACCTGCAGCCGCCTTTGTCTGCTTAGATTTCAGAGAATATCATTAAAGCTATTTATTAGGTGTATTTGCATCAGCTTTTTCTAATGCACATTTTGAAATGTCGCATCAGAAACGCTTGGCGCAAAATAAGAATAAACTCCCAAAAATTATCAAAAGCTTTTACGCTCGCTTAAGGTGGTTTTTGGGTTTTGCAAATAAGGGTTGACACTCAAAACGGGAGATTGAATCACTTTTATTTTAATCAGCTGATGTAGCAAACCTTTACTCACATGGCTGATCTTCCCCCTATTATCTGTGGTCAGTGGTAGATTGCAGCCTCTTCTTCCTGTTTACTACAGCCATGCGTTTGACATAATATGGACGACAACGTAGGATGCATTTCCTCTGTTCCAACTTTTAAAAATTTTCTTAAAATTCAAATTTCAGTTGAATGGAAAAACTGCTATTACGGCAAAGTACTTTGTATTGGTACTTATTGTCTGTGTGATAACTGTTGAAAAATCAGCACATTCTAATACCTGTGTTGCAAAGCACAAAGCTTTGTAATTAGAAAAAATACTTTGATGTGGCCTTTAGTTGTGCTTTAGTTTCTTACGGATATCAGCAAAACATCCGAATTGAGCATCAAGACTTGTGGCCGTAGGCTTAGACAAACAGACTTGGCCTTAGTATAGAGCTTGGTGTGGTGTTGGCCTTCCCAGGGTTTGTTTATTGTGTGGCACTGTGTCTGGAGAAAGGGACGCCTAGGGCAGCAGTGTCAGTGAACAGCGCTAATGAAACATGACACAACCCTGGGTTTCAGTCCTGTTGCAGATATTAGCCTTTCTGTTTGCCCCCCACCCCAACCCGCACTTTGCTCCGTGTCAGCCTTTGGTGCCAAAAGACCAAGAGTGATGCTCACTGCTGAATGTTCTTTGATTCTTCAGGCTTTGTGAGCAGATAGTGTCAAAAGTAATTTTTGTGTCAAACTATAATCATGACAAGATAATCAAGTGTTTTTATCTGAAGTCTTTCTGTTGCCAAAGAGTCTGGCAATAAAGTCGGGTTAAGCTCTCAGAGAGACACACTTTATACCCTCATCTGTGTTCATCAAATTCACAGGGAAGCAACAGAAAGCATACTGGGAGGAATTTGGGTTGTTAATTGACCATCTGTGGATAATACAACATCCCATACTTAAATCTGATTAGGTGAAAGAAAACAAGGCTGTTTCTCTGAGCCTCCATAGAGTTTTTAGCTGTTTGTTCTATAATCCTCGGTAAGCTTGAGCGCTGCTGTAAATAAAGACTGCTGTGTTTTCCAGCATCACACTGTGGAGGGTCTTTTTTTTCTGTTCACTTTCATGAACAATATGTTGGGATTTTTCCTTTTTGTTTGTTTTTTCATCGGGAAATCCTGAGACGATTCCTGAATGTTTTTTTTTTCTAGATGAATTAAAAGTTAAAGTAAGGGGGATCAACACTTCTTTGCAGCTGGAATGGCCTACATTTACACCCCCCCCCCAAAAAGTGTTCATGCTCTCTACCATGTTAGCCTTACTCTGTTCTGAAAAAAAAAAATTCCGTATTTTTTCTTAAAGGCGTATTCGACCTGAAAGAGGAGCAGTGTGCCCTTGCTCTTTTAAACGCTCATCTTTAATGAGAGGTTCCCTGGGGGGGCCCGGCACCAACACACTGAAGGACCTCATTTTCCTAGCAGTTTCCCTTATGTTCATCTCACTGCATATCCCCATTGAAGTGAGACAGAGGCTCTTTAATGACACTCCTCTGCTCTTTATTAAAGGATTATGACGGGATTAAAAGGCAATTTTAAGAAGTCATGCTAACATCAATAAAAGCTTCTCTTCAGTAATTTAACCATAAGATGAACAGATGTTACATTTGCATGTTCTTTTTTATGGTAGTGTTGTTCTCTATTTGGGTAGAAATGTCAAATCATTGGTAAAAGTATTTAAGACAAGTCGTTTTTATGATTATTGATGCACTGATCTGAGTTGTAACTGCAACAGGTCAATCTCTAGTAGCCAGTTTTAAAAGTTATGACCTGTTTATCATACTTTTAAATAGTTTTATTTTCTCTCTAAATGTGGATGATGTTACGGGCTCAGGACATGCAGTGCTGGGATGAAATTTCTTTAATTGAGGGAAGAGGAGCCCCGATGATCCTTTTTGCTGTTCTAACCACTCTCCTCATGTTCTTCCAGTCCAGTTTATATGTAACACCAAGCATTTCCTGCGCAGCTTATTTGACCAGGTGATCAGCAGGCATCAGCACACTGCTCTGAGCAACCCGTCAGGAGGAAGAGCAATGTCAACGCTGCCGTCTGCACCCCACTGAGTGGTGTGCAGTGGTTATATTTGCTTTTTCCAAAACTTTGAAGCAGATTAACTCTACCTCCTGGTCCTATGATGGTAGAAGAAAATTGTAAGATTTTGTCCTGAGAAGTGTTTGAAATTGGAACCCCTATTAGAACCCATATGAAATCTCAAATGGCAGTGGCAGTGATTTCTGACCGCTAAAGCCAATATCTACAGCTAACGCCTTTGTTTCCTTTCATTCCAGTACCACCCTGTATTAGACCTTACAGTGTGTTGTTCAATCTTCTATATTCTCATTTATATTCTCAAGTATCTAGCTGGCCTCATTATTACATTCAAGCTACT
>NW_015150504.1:795687-822617 GCF_000732505.1 Cyprinodon variegatus
AGGCTATTCAGCAGTGGTTACTCTGGGGGTAAAATTAATGTACCAAGCCACATGCAATTTTTAAGAGGGTAAAATAAAAAGTAACTTTAAATTATCAGCAATCATTGTGTTTATTTATTCACAGACACAAGTGTTTGAAAAAAATTTATATCTGATTATTTATTTTCCACACAGGCCTGTTGAGGTCTGGCAGTCAAGGATGGCCTGGCTAAGAGGTCAACAGCAATTCTATAGAAAGGAAAATTATAATAATACATTAAAACTGGAAACTTACCTCCCATAGTCTATGCAGGGATTGCAACCATGTTTACGCCTCAGAATAAAATTAGTTAACTTCTTTTTATCACTTTGCTTTTACGAAAATATTCTGAGGAGTTTTTCTTCCATCTTTCAAAAATCTTACAAGCAATGAATAAATCAAATTTGATTTCACAGACTGCAGGATTAAATAAAGAGCTAATAAAGCTGTAGCAGCCTCACTCCAACCACAGTAATGCAAAGACAATAATGGAAAATCTAGAGCCAGCTGCCTTGCAAATGAACTATATTTTGCAGTATGTTTGCAGGCTCAGAATAGAGCCGCACTGGGCAAACACAAACACCCACACTGGCTTCTCAGTCCATCTTGATTTGCTTTACAGAGATGAGCTGACATCAGAGTTCAAAGCCTAACTAACCCCTGCTGCCCCTAATTATTCCCCAACAGACTGAATAGCGCTATAAGCTGTCATATGGTGCATTGAGGGGAACTGAAATCCTAATTTGCTGCAATAAAGAAGCCAAATCCAGAGCTGGTACCTGTTTTCAGTGTTGCCTTAGAGGTCAAATGTGACATTTTAATGAAAGAAAATAAGCCGCCAATAACAAAGCCACAGCTGTGTAAATTCCTCTCCCGACATTGGAACAGAAGACACTTGATGTTGACCTAATTAGTATTCTTATAAGTTGACAATGACTGCCCTCCTGCTGTTAAAATAGAGTGAACAGAATTCCATCTCAATATACCAGAGGACCTGTGTGTCATTAATAATGTGTAGCATCAGTATTGTGAACATGCAAACTAAACCTGCAGTTAAAGTTCAGGTTTTCGGAGCAGTAAACCTCTAACGGTCTGGTGTTTTTGGCTTCATGGACTACATGCAAACACAGCCATATGTCGCAATGGCTGATCCTATGACGGTTGGAAGAGCTTGGTGATGGCATTGCATTGTGTGCTGTATTGCAGAGGAGTGTTGTGTGTTTTCTCCCAATATGAAGCAAATACCTCTTTGTCAGAGGTGAGCGACATACATATAACCACTAAAATACCCCCTCTTCAAAAGCACTGATGCATAATGCCTCAGGCTCACCAAGCAGGGGGCTAAAAGGCCTTGTCTCTGCCTGACTGCCTTCCTGTTTTGGGGCCTCCATGCAGTGAGAGGGCAGCACAAAGCACCTTGTGTTCCCCAGCTGATGTACAACATTACATTTCACCGTAGGAAAGCTTATGGAGGATGGAGGCAGTCACAAGACACCTTTTTATTTAAAATGTAATTCAACCCATAATCAATGAGACACTATTTTAATGCTACTAAGCATTTTAAAGGTATAGTGGAAGATGCTCTTTTTCTGGGTTTATTAAAATAAGTGGTCCTCCTAATTGTCAATCATTTTGGTGATATGTTCACTTAAGGTTCACTTAAGGCTGTCCTACGTGCTCCTCCCCATTTTCACCTAACCCTATGCACAGAATTACCTGCCTGCCAAGAATTACCTCCCGTTTTGCACACTGACGAGAAAACAGATTGAAATATGAACGAAAAGCGAACTTTTAAACATAATCGTGATGTTTTCATATTTCTTAGGCATGGATGCCCTAAACTTGTTTTGGTTGACAGATATATTTGAATAAATACGATTTTTACTTGTATGGAGACATGTTTTAGTTGATATGCTAAAGTCAGCGTTCGATGAATATATTCTCTGCTCAGTGGATAGCATTTCCCGCTTTTGCTATCAACACCATTCTATATCGTTTCTTACAAAACATGAAAAATATGCTTAAAAGTTCCCTTTTTGTTTATATTTCAATCCATTTTCCCATCAGTGTGTGAGTTTAGGGTGATGCACGCTCTTCCAACAGGGAGGTATTCTCCATTCATCTGTCCACCAAAACTCTTAATTTTAGGGCATCCATGCAAAATAAATATAAAAAAATTTAGAACATGTTTAAAACTTTCATTTTCGTTCATATTTCGATCTTTTTTCTCATCAGTGTGCAAGAGGGGAGATAATTCTCGGCAGGCAGGTTTTTCTTGGCATAACACCGGCGGTGAGTCTGACGTAGTGGAAAAATTCCAAATCTTCTTTTGGAAAGTAAGCTTGTATGAGTGATGCAAACAGCAACATTTAAACAGAGCGTGGATAAATGGGCTTGTGCATGCTCTAGCACACGTTTAATAGGTGTTCCCTATTTTAGGCGTTGTGCATATGCATTTTTTTTTTTTGAAGCCGAGAGGGAATTTCAAAAATTTGCAAAAATCCACCACTGTACCTTTCTTTTCTACAGTTTTTGGCAAGCTTATTTAGTTCTGCTGAATTTGTCATTAAAATCATCTTTGTGCTTTCTTTAGTGGTTAACAGTGGCTAAAGAAGTTGAATGTTCCTATCTGTGCTAATGGTTCATTCTTTCATCACTATACCCAGCATTGGGTGCAGACATATCCCTCCTCAGTGAAGGATCTTGTCCCCTGCCGCCTGTTCAGGCTACGATAAGTAACACCCTGATCAAGCAGCTCAAACTGATCATATTCTGACCCCTGGATTCCACAAAGCCTCCCTATGAGGATGCAGATATGCAGAAAGATATGGTTAAATGAAAGCAGCCCAAGGCTGAGATCCAATGAAAGCTACAGACGCATCAGGATCACAGGCCAACCTATTATGAATGATGTGCTGATTGAAAGTGAAGCAGTAGTTTGTTGTAAGCCCTTAGGATATTTTGGAAAGAAGTGGACTTTTTTTTTCTTTTTGTTTTTTAAAATTGAAGACATCTTAATGTTGGATCTACAGATGTATTGATCAGGATTAATCCTGACCCATACATATTTCTAAATATATAGTATAAACACCAAATCAACCATTTTGCAGATGAACTGTATAAATTGCAACTAAAAGGTGCTTTCTGTATGCTCTTGTGTAGAGCATTAATTGGATTAGTCATTATTAATTGGTTATTGAAATAATCATCAACTAATTTAATAATTGATAAATCGTTAAATGGAGTATAGATACTGTAAAACAGACCTTTAGCTGAAGGAGCAACCCACATAGACCAGTAATTATATCAAAATTGTAAAAAAAAAATGCAAACACTTTGCATTTAAGATTGAAAAAAAACTTTTTCATCTGTCGGTATGCTCTATCCAGAACTCCTCAAGTTTTAGTTTAGCTTGGTTTAATTTCATTTTAAAAATCTTCTTTTAGGAGCCTTTTGCTATCCGATTGTTTATCGATTAATAGAAAAAAAAATCAACAAATTATTTAATTCGTTAGTTCCAGCCATGCTCCTGTGCAAATCTTGACATTTTCACGTAAATTCTTCTATATTAGGCCTTAAACTGCCTTATTGCTGCCCTCTGAGTGGTGAGGGAAATGGTGACCTAGTGGTTAGGGCATTTCGCTTGGATCCCAGATGTTTTGAGTTCAAGTCCCGCTCCCTCGGACTGCCTCGGCAAAAACTGGGAAGTGAAGTTATGAAGGGATAGCATTACAATTTTCTATGGTCGCCGTTATAACAAAGACGAAAATACATGTTTTGTTCCGACTTCCGAGTACAATGGCAGGAACTTTGAAACCATCTCACTCTGGCATCTGTAGTTGATATAGCAAGCACTGATCTAAAGAGTTTTTCCAAGTTAAAGTTTTATTATCTGTAAGTCGGCATATTGTTTTACTTTAGGTATTTAGATTATTTAGTCATAAAAATTTTGCTGAAACTTTCCTTTTTTCCTTAGCATCGCTGCATAGCCCACTCCACTCATCTCCAGACCTGGCTTTTTTTCTTGTCCCTTTCAGCTTTGGTGGTATTTTCTTTAGATTTAGTCTGGTGTTGGGGTCATACTTTTACATTGGGGGTCAGTGGCACTATGAGTTCTGACCTGCTAATCAAAATTCTGAAGCATTATAACATGATATAGAAATTAATTTGCAGGTCTCTAAAGAAAATCAAATAAAAACAAGAATTGTAAAGAAATCCCATTGTTGGTTGTTGAATTATTGTTTATCTTTATTTTATTCAACTCTAAGAAATCCAGCAAATCACATCCTGATGATGTTTTTTCCTTGATCTACATACATCCAATTTCATACTTTTTGGAAATCAATGCATTCCTATGAGAGCACGGTATTTAGAGGATTTGTACTTTCATCAGAGCATGGAGACTTTAAGTGGCTTAATTAGCCTCATCTCTGAGGCAGACCGCAGCCTTTTGCTCAAATTAATCTTCTCAGGTTAATGCCCAGCGCTCCCTCCACCGTCTCTGACAGGAGGATGATTGCTTAGCTAAAAGTAGAAGGCTGTATCCAGCCACAGCTAATGAACTTGATTAATTAAAGGGAGACTCTTCCTAATTAAGGTCGTATTTTGCCTGATCGAACAATGACCCTGTAAAAAAGGGGGAGAAAATTGTGGCACTAATGAGACATTTACCCAAGAAAAGCCCAGTGCTCCATTTTTTTGGGCATGTTGATTTATTTGCTAGTGTCCTATTAAATGAGTGTTTACCTTAGTTTTGCTCTAGAGAATGTCATCTGTTCAGTGTATGATGTAGTTATTTGTCTTTTTCCTCAGGTTAATGGAAAGGACCTTTCAAAAGCCACCCATGAGCAAGCAGTGGAGGCGTTTCGCACAGCCAAGGAGCCCATCATGGTTCAGGTTCTACGACGGGCCCCATACCCCCAACTGGTGACCCCAGTTGCAGACACCCAGGTGTCAGACACCAGCACCCAGACTGACATCACTCTCCAGCACATCATGGCTCTCACCAAACTGTCTCCCGCCTCGCCCCCGATGACGGAGCTGGAGGAGTATCTGTTACCAGAGGAGTGAGTACAGTAGCTGATAGGGTTGCAGTTTCGTGGGAACTTAAGAACGATCAAAGATCACATACAGCCATGGCCTTGGCTTAGATTATTCTTCCCTTTCACTTAATCATCTTCATCTTTAGTCTTAGAGGTTGAACCTGGGAAATTCCTTCACCCTAGCTGTTTCTGCAGCTTAAATTCCTGTCTTTATGTTAAGTATGTAAACATACAGAGAGGAGAAAGCTGCTGGCACACTTAGTACAGATATCTAAAAGGCATTTAAGTGTTATTTTTCTTACAATTCAGGATTATTGTCCATTCTCATAGATCCAACATTGTCTAAGGTCTTAGTTTTGATACATTTAATTAAAGAAAACCAAATATTTATCATTACTTTACCTGCTAATGATCAATCAAAGCCAAATCCACTCTTTGCCATTTGAATGGTAAATTTCTTTCATAGTTGGATTTTATCTCATTAGCTATTTTGTTATGATTAAGTTGTATGTTTTGGGTCACATCCTGCTAGAAGATCAAATGACAACCCAATTTCAGTTCAGAACAAAAAGCGTTTTCCTTTTAACAAGTTTTTCAAGCCTTAAGCTACATTTCAACTCAAGAGCAATAATACAACCACAGCACTACAGTTTGTCCACTATAATAAACAGTTGAGGTGCGGTTTATACCAACCAGTCCATTCCTGGTTCTGAATGTATTTTACCTTATCTAATATTTTACTGGTGTGACTGGATTCCTCTTGTATTTCTGGTCAAACTGACATACAGTGTTCATTGCTGATAATTTGTCATTTTCTAAACAAAGCACAGTGTTGCATGAGATTGTCAGTAAAATATAGCAAACTTTCCATGATTAAGGTTGTAATATCAGGACAGAAAGGGGCTGTGTCCTTTCATGCTTTCTAAAAATGTGATTGGCATGTTGCTAATATCTAACGATAGTTATTATTTTGGTAGTTCCCCAGTCTTTAGCTTTTGAGGGTTCTGTTTTTTTCACTCCTTATTCGCTCCTAGTTCCCTAGAAGCGTAAAAAAAACTTGAGGATTTCCTCTTCCTTCTAGTCATCCATCTTATGAGGAAAGCTTGGACTTCTTTGGTGAACAAACATTTATTACCGCTTTTTAATGTTTTTTCCACAACCTTTCCGGTGATGATGACGCTAGGGATCGCAAGTTAATCTGGGTCTTCATCAACGGCTGCCAACTAATTTGCCAGTGATTCTCTGAATATATAAGTACCAAAGCTCCAAAAGACATAAAGCAGAAATACCTAATACTGGAAAATGTTACAGAGTTGTCCCAGATGTTTTGCCATAGCCTCTATCCCTTTTTTTGCTTCATGTTTGGCCAGGCTTAGTCTCATGATTCCCTTTAAAGGAGACCAATAAAACCTGAACTTTATTCAACCAACTCTATTTTTTTTTTCTATTCATCCAGATGCCGTGCTGGTTGATAACTTTAACAATGACAGCTGCTTAGTGATGTTAAACTGCGAGTTGCTACATTAGAAGATAAAGTTGTTGCTCCTATGACAGTACTTCACTGAGGTCTCAGTGGTGACCAAAATATCTCAGCAGAGCAGATCTTTCATGTTTTTCTTTATTGTTGTTTCTTAGGGCGTTTCTTGGCAGAACTAGAGAGCAGTTTAATGGTTTGTTTAATTCTAATCTCATCCTGTCCCGTGTAATGTCCCATAATAGCTGAGCTTTTGCAACATTCTGCTGGAGAGAATTTCTTGCATACTTACCTTGCATACTTACCTGAACGGATTGGTATTTATACTGTATATACTGTATTTTTAAATGCAGAAAGTATAGTAAAACCATCCTCCTTGAGTTTCCACTTTAAAGCCACGAAAGCGTTTCATATTAATAAAGGTAACATGCTTTTCAAAGTTTTTACAAAATGTGTATCTGGGAGGTGTGGCGCTCATATTCATTCAGCCCCCTTTAATTTATACATAAATGTAATGAATAAAACCTACACAGGTATGGGAAAATGATCTCTTTTGTGCTTCATGGAAACCACTGGAGATCACCCTGAACTTACCATCATTCCCATTCCCAGTTACATTCCCTATAATAAAGCATGGTGGTTGCTGCATGATGCTCTGGTGATGTACTTCTTTATTAAGTAGAGGGAAGCTGATCAGGGGTAATGACAAAAAGAAATGTGGGGTGAAATCTAACTGCAGATCAGGGAGGCTATTTGGACAAAACGGCTTCAATTTGCTGAGAAACATGAGGATTGGACACTAGGTGGTCACATGGTTAATGAGCTCATTTTTTATGCTGCTCCAGGGAGATGGGTGCTACAGAAGAAGAAAAGGGCACTGAAAGTGATGCACCTATTATTCTTCGGCCCCTTTACCTAAACCTTAGGAGGGCTGTTCTAAGATATGGAAGATTTTTTTCCGCCCCGAAAAAAAAACCAAGAGAATTTCCTTTCTTTTGTTGTTGGTTGGGGGTTCCGGAACCTTGGAACCTAACCTAACCTAAAAATATATATATATTTCTGTGATCACAAAGAGTGAGCGTTTCAGTGAGGGAAAATGTTCCTGCCAATCACTGGAGATGACAGCTGCTCCAGGGCACATTAAAAAAAACGGTTTGTCTCATTTATAATTGCATATTCCCATGCTGCTTCTGCTCTTTGTGTGTGAGAAATCACAGCTCCGAGGCCCTGAGAATGTCTGCACTGTGGCAGCTAGAAATGGCTTTTAATGAATGATAGCGATTTCTTTAATTGATTTCAAAGTCAAATCATCAGCACAGCATGCTAATTTGTAATTAGCCTCTGGGTATAGCTTCAGTATCTCTGATGTGAGAGCAATTTTCTTTGTTATTGCTCTTCCCTTTGGTGTCATCTCCTTTTTCAGAGCCAATGGTAAAATTAAGTAAAATATCTACAGATTTTACTGTTTCTGTGTGTTTTCCTGCATTTTTGTGAAGTATACCTGTAAATTGATTTTTGCTCTTTTTGGATTTATTTAACAAAATCTCTCTTTCTCTGTGTTCACAGGCCTCCTCCAGAACACACATACTTTGACCCCAATGATTTCCTGGAGGGCATACAGCAAGAGATGGAGCGTGAAGGGCTGGAATATGAGGTGAAACATCCTCTCCATTTAGATTTCTCCGCCTTCCTTGCAGGATAAGAACACATGAGGCCAACGTTGGACGTCAGATTAAACCCCTCAGCTGAAAAGCCTTCTTAGTAGGAACCAAATGCACTGGAAAAACTGTTGACTCTGAACTATATAACTCAATGAAAATAAGGCAACATTTTATAACCACTTTTTGTAACTTTAGTCAACTATTTGCTGTCTTAAGTAAAGAGAACCTAATAATAAGCATTAATATTTATGCTAAAAAAAAATGAAGTTGCATTTACAGTAAAAGAAAAGAAATTGAGTAAAATCTATGGAAAAAGCATATTCAACACACTATTTGCTTCATTTTGAACGATTCACCCTTTCTTTGATTTGAAAATGGAAACTTCTTAAAATAATTAGTTTGCATAATGATGAAAAAATCAAGACATCAAATTGAAGTACTTTACTAAATTATTAAATAATTTCCATATCAGTCGGAATTGGCAATGAGCTGGACAGGGCTGATGTGGTCACTGGTAGTTAACAAGGATGGGACTAATGATTCTGGGTTTTATTTTTTTCAGCAGATACACAATGGTGACATCATTACTTATTAGTGACAGAAGCGTGACCTCATGCAGGAAAGAAGAGGCTCAGAGGATCATTAGAGAGATAAAAAGAATGATGGATCTGATTATGCTAACAGTTGTCAGATGAGTCTATGATATAACTGCTGTTGTTCACCTTTAGTGGCCTTCCACAACATTGACCCCCTCTAGTTGAAGCTCGGCCCCCCCACTGCTGTTCGCTGTGGACTCATAAGAAGCAGAGCTCAGAGATGGCGGATAGCACAGCGCCACACACAATGACCTCTCCTTCAGGGAAGCTTTAGATGGTGAAACATGGTTTACTGATGAGGATATTTCAGTATTTCTTTATTCCAATCCTTATTTTGGGTATGAGGCAAGTGTTTATTTTTCTAGCCAAGTAAGCCACAAGCCAAAATTTATTGTTTCTTAGTGTTGGCTAAAACATTGAATGGTGCGCGTTTCAGAGCCTATTTTCCAACATGTGCTCTTCTTTTCCTTATGTTTTCTTCTGTGTGAAGTAGAGCATCGGAAAAATTTCCACTAAGTTACTAGCACAAAATTTTACACTACCTTATTTGAATTTTATTTGATAGACTAACACACCGTGACATAAAACATTGAAGTGGAAAGTAGAATAATACATAATTTACTAAGTACCCTTTTCAAGAAAATCTAAAGACAAAAAAGTTGTTTGTGTGTGTTAGTTAGCCACCTTAACTCTAAGACCCTTAAATAACAAGAGTTAAAAGTAGAGGTAGATAGATAAACCAGCCAGCCAATATTAGCCAAGATTTTTGTACCAGCACTGTCTAATATGTGGATGCAACAGTGCGTTCAGCAGCAGTGTGTTGAGATCAATTCAAGTGCATAGATTTCCACCAACACCATTTGCTATCCATTGTTATTTTTGGTTTGATTTGTTACTAAATGTGACCTTTTTGTTTAAATTGACATGTATTCAGCATTTGTTATAATTGTGTCGTTTGTCATGTACATGAAGGAAAAAGAAATGTCGCTTCAAAGAATTGGCCCCAAGAAATTAGCAGCACATATCTGGGATTGGTTGGTCTGAACTCAAATACCCGGCCTTAAAATCCTGTATGGTTCAATATCCAGCTGAAACAACATTTGATTTCCCCTCGGGATCAATATATTCATTCATTAGTTATCCGTCATTCAGAAGTGGAAGGAGTGGACCAACAGCAGATCAAACCAGTAGCATTGCCTGAATCTGGCCCAAGAAACAGTGTGACCTCAGATTCATCTGTTCCTTCAGCTTCGGCTTATTTTTTCAGGGGCTCCTCCTCACATATCTTGCCCCTATGGCCTCAGAGACCAGTGTCGCTGCTAACTTTATCTGGATCAGTGAGATTACAGGTACTGACAAGTGAAAAACGCAGCTTTGCCCGTCTGCAGTTCACTGGATCATTTCTCATGCTGTCAGTGGGCCTGTAGGAAAACCCGATGGCTTCCCTGCATCCAGCTGAAAGATTCATTACAGTGATTGATAGATCTGTGTTGCTCTTCACCCCCCTTTTGTGGTCAATACATTTACTTTGTCCAGAATCACAATTGCAGAATCTTCCATCCATTTTCCTGTCCCGTCGTTGGGGGAAAAAGAAGTAATTTCAGGTTTAATTTGTGTCTAACCAGGAGGTGGATCTGTATCGAGCAAACATCCAAGACAAACTCGGCCTGACCATCTGTTACAGGACTGATGATGAGGATGAAGCTGGGATCTACATTAGTGAGGTAATGGCTCTGCTCAGATCTGCTTTTAACACAAAAAGCTGGGTTTGTCAACAGGAGGGATTTTTGCTTTATATCACAGTTGAACAAATCTGTTCTTTCAGATCGATCCCAACAGCATTGCTGCTAAGGATGGCAGGATTAGAGAAGGGGACAAGATCATACAGGTAAGAAGGACACACACTAATGCTTGAAGATTTAGCTTTTCTTTTCTAGGTTGAAATATTAAAATTATTATATTTATGAAAAAAGAAAAATAGCCTTTTTTTTCATTTCCATTAAGATCAATGGTGTGGAGATCCAAAATCGAGAGGATGCAGTGACGCTGCTGACCAGTGAGGGAAACCAGAACATCTCTCTGTTGGTGGCCAGACCAGAGATCCAGGTAATAAGCATGTAATATGCCTGCTTTTCATAGAGATAAAGCTCGATCGCCCTGACCAGTAAATGGTCAGATTATGACCAATCCTCAGTTTGGAGTGTCCAAGTTGCCTGATTTAGTGTCAATGAGATGCTTGGATTGAAGCAGGGAGAAGCACAGAGGTGGAAGAAGACATTTATGAGGAAAGTAAGAGAAGCCATTACATGCAGGAAGGAGAGCAGGAATGTTGTAGAAAACTGCTGACATTCTGGAGTTAGTATCAGTCTTCATCACAGAATGATGTAATGCTAGACATGCTAATTACACTACGGCTGACATCCATCCATCCATTTTCCATCACGCTTCATCCCAGGTGGGGTTGCAAGGAATGCTGGTGCCTATCTCCAGCTGTCTATGGGTGAGGGGAGGGGTACACCCTGGACAGGTCGCCAGTCCATCGCAGGGCAACACAGAGACAAACATGACAAACAACCATTTATACTCGCTGACATAACATGCTTAAATTAAAAGTCAGTAATCATTTTGTCTTTAATGACAGTAGCACTTTCTTACAATCACTACATATCTAAATTTCTCTTCAAATACCCCTCAAAGAAAGGTTACAAGACAAGATTTTAATGTTTACGGATTGAGTCTCAAAATTACAGCTTTACAACATAAGTTTACCGACTTCACCAAAATAAATGTTGCAGATTTCTTTTTTACTAATATTTATTTAGATTTTTCTTCGCATTAAAAACACGCAAGCAGATGTTTCACCTGAGGGTTTTATTGTTTTTGTTTTTTTACTTTTAAATCTTTTGTGTGCAGAGCTCATTGTCGCAGGAATTTACTGTTACTGTTGTGTGGTAAAGTGCTTATTCACATTCATGGATCTGTGCTCTAGATGCAAAATCTCTTGCTTTCTCTGTGGTGGCTAATCTGCTATAATTTCTGCCTTTAAAAGGGCTGAAATGAGAAAGTCTGAGTCTTCCTCCTGTTAAATATAAAGCAACCAAAACTGAGTGCATCTAGCATTTGAAAACATCTCATCACCACAAGAGATCCACAAAAAAAAAAAATAAATAAAACCCAGTGGGGGCATCTCTGGTTGCAGTCCAATTTTTTTAAGACTTTGTAAAGAAATCTGATGCCAATGAAGATGCATAACGTCTTTCTTTTTTGTTTGTTTTTTTTTCTAAACCTTTTCCCAATTTCATATTGCTATCTAATGACCCCCTCTCCTCTGCTGATTTGGCATCCCAGCTGGACGAGGGCTGGATGGATGATGACAGGAATGACTTCCTGGATGACCTCCACATGGACATGCTGGAGCAGCAGCACCATCAGGCCATGCAGTTCACTGCCAGCATGCTGGAGCAGGTATTCAGAAATGCACACCCAAACACACACATGTTCACAGCACGCTGAGCAGGAAGACGCATGATCAATCTGAATAACTGATGTCCATCTCATCAGTGTTTTCTGTTTTTTTTTCTATACAAGCAGACAAAGAGATATTACAACTCGGGAATAATGCTTTTAAGCTGCATTTAGTTTCATGTTGATTTCTTTTTAAAGGATATTTACATTTTGTTTGTTGGTAATAGTTAAAATGTAAACAAATCTTGTGAGGAAAAAGTTATTCTCATAAGTAAATCAGGCCTAAAAAGTAAATTAATACAATCAGATATAAACAACACAAGAACAATAGAATTATTTGATTCACCCTTTATAGAACCTTTACAGGTCTCCATGTTATCGTTTCTAATTTGTAACACAACAGCCAAACGTTTGCCAGATTGTTCTTCTGGAGCCTAGCAAAGTCGGTTAACACAACAACATGGAAGAAAGAAACCAGCACTGAACTTAGAGAGGCACTGGCTACTGACCATCAATCTGTTATGAGTCAAAGGCCATCTCTGAGTAGTTTGGAGTCCATCACTCTAAAGTAAGAAATGTTTAAAATCGAGAGTTTCACCTTCGAACCTTCCCTGGAGTGGAAAAGGTTCATTGTAAGGTCAAACCATTTACTGGTCGCAGAACATTGTCCAATGTCAAATGCCTGACAGTATAATAGGTAAAGTAAGTATGTTTAGATGGAAAAGATATGGATAAAGGTACTTCTTTTTTAGAATATGAGTTTTCAAATCTAAGTGTTGCAAGAAGATATCTAGAACAATAACCTTTAAACTAAACCAGACATAATGAATTGACCATATTAAAAAAAAAGAAAGCACATCAGGACACATCACACCATCTCCAAAGCTCATTTGTGGGAGGTCAAAGGGGTTTTGGCCTCAATGCTGACAATCAACCCAAGCATCTTAGACCAAATACTTCAGCCGAATTCTTAAGCACATTGTGGGGTGATGATTTAGGCTTGATCAGCAGCCACAGGGACATGGGCACACTGCAGGCATTGAGTCACCGTCAACTATACCGTCTATAAGTCTTGTGAAGTTAAATGCAAGACTATCTGTAAGCTTGGTCTTTATTTTATTAACGTGATTCATCAAAAATACTGATATTTGCTTTAAAAAAAACGATCAAAATGCAGAGTCTTGCATATTGCAAGTAATTAGTCATTTATAATGTGCAATTCATCGAAAATATGGATGCATCTAAATTTGTTTATCTAAGTTTAGGAACTTTTCTGAAGGACTAAACCAATTTGGAAATCTTTTCTTAATCTTCTCCTTACAGAAGAAGCACGAGGAAGATGGGGGCACCACAGACACCGCCACTTTGCTTTCCAATCACCATGAAAAGGACAGCGGCGTCGGCCGCACAGACGAGAGCACCCGAAACGACGAGAGCTCAGAGCAAGAGAACCTTGGGGACGACCAGACGACCACAGCATCCAACACCCTGGGTAGCTGCAGGAAGCTTACCTACAGCCAGGACACACTGGGCAGCATCGACATGCCCTTCAGCAGCGAGTCCTTCATCTCAGCCGACTACGCAGACGCAGACTTTCTCGGCATCCCGGCCGACGAGTGTGAGCGCTTCCGAGAGCTACTGGAGCTGAAGTGTCAGATGAGGAGCAGCGGAGCCCAGGGCCTGTTCAGCCTGGCCTCTGGGGGGGCCGAAGGTCACACAGAGGAGGGCGTGGATAAAGAACTGGAGTTACTCAATGAGGAGCTGCGCAACATCGAGCTAGAATGCCTTAGCATCGTCCGTGCCCACAAGATGCAGCAGCTGAGGGAGCAGTGCAGAGAGTCATGGATGCTCCACAACAGCGGCTTCCGCAACTACAACACTAGCATTGATGCTCGCCGTCATGAGCTGTCAGACATCACAGAGCTGCCTGAGAAATCGGATAAGGACAGTTCCAGCGCCTATAACACAGGCGAAAGCTGCCGCAGCACTCCTCTCACTCTGGAACTGTCTCCTGATAATTCTCTCCGTAGAGGGGCTGAGAGTCAGGGAGCAGCCGGACCATCTGGGTCCAGCAGCTCTGTTGGCAAGACACACAAGCCCCTCCTTTCCCCTGTTCAGGAGGTCTGTGGCCCCAGCCGGAGCAGAGGCTCGTCTAAGGACCCGGACAGAGAGCTGCAGGCCGAGAGCAAGGAAAAGAAGCTGGGAGAGTCCAGTAAGGGTGGACGGAACTTTCAGCCTCATTCCCCTTACAAGCACGCTCACATCCCTGCCCATGCCCAGCACTACCAAAGCTACATGCAGCTAATCCAGCAGAAATCCGCTGTGGAATACGCCCAAAGCCAGATGAGTCTGGTCAGCATGTGCCGAGACGTGGTCAGTCCCGGTGACTTGGAGCCCAAGATGGAGTGGAAGGTGAAGATCCGCAGTGACGGAACAAGGTACATCACAAAGCGGCCGGTCCGGGACAGGCTGCTGAGGGAGCGCGCCCTCCGTATCCACGAGGAGCGCAGTGGCATGACCACGGATGACGACGCCATCAGCGAGCTGAAGATGGGCCGCTACTGGAGTAAGGAGGAGCGGAAGCAGCACGCTGTGCGGGCCAAGGAGCAGAAGCAGCGCCGGGAGTTCATGAAACAGAGCAGAGTGGACTGCCTGAAGGAGCAGAGCGCCACAGAGGACAAGAAGGAGCCCAACATCATTGAACTCAGCCACAAAAAGATGATGAAAAAGAGAAACAAGAAAATTTTTGACAACTGGATGACCATCCAAGAACTGCTGACCCATGGAACCAAGTCACCAGATGGGACCAGGGTTTATAACTCGCTCCTGTCTGTGACTACAGTGTGAGTCCTGCTCCGAAGCTGCAGCGGGGCGCTGTGTACATAGGATGGTAGCAACTGGGGCAGAGAGGGCCGCCGCAAATGTGTGGCATCAATGTGTAAATAGGAAATCAGGAAAGTTTTTCATCCTCTGACGCAGGGGGGAGGGGGGCGGGTCCATGATAGGAGAGTTTGACTTCACTTCTGCAAAAAAAAAAAATTTTAAAACCATTTTTTCAGTAATCTTTTCTACATTTTTGCTCTTTTGCATATTTTTTGGAAACAAAGCTGCAATATTTGACTTTTTGAAAGGTTTTGAAAGTGTGTAAAGAAACGTGTGCCATACTTTACCAACCAGCATTTACACTATTTACTTTTTGTTTGTACTATATTATTACATGTATATCTCTCTTAACAGTATTTTATTGTTACACTTTATGGAGACAATGCTATTTTCCCTAAAAATTAAAACAGGAGCCTTTTTGAAAGGATTTTGATGAATCTAAAAAAATCTAATTTTGTAAGAAAGCAAATTTTTTGGTTTTGGTTTTTCCCAAAAGGTGCTGATTTCCTAAAGTTGAAGACCACCAGCGATGTACCGTCTGTACTGATATGCAAAGAACGTTGATAATAATGTGTGTACGTATGTGACATTTAGGGTAAGATATTTCTTACGCTATTGAGGATGTTTTATTTTACCCACACATATAGATGCTTATGCTTTTGTAGGATTACATGTTATCGGGCATAGAACCAGCTTAACAAATCCCTAGTTAGCCTCACAATTTGAGTCTTGTACAATTACAGACATAATAAATTATTGTTTTATATATGATGAACCTTGAAATGTTGTTTGAGTTTGTCTTTTTTAAGAGATACCGAGAGTCTAAACCAGGAAATCAACTAAGAAGGAATTTGTGGCATAATTTAGTTTATAAGCTATTGCAGTGGCTCTATAATTACTAGCTTGCCTAAAAATAAGTAAATGACTGCCTGGACAAGGACAGCGTTAACCAAAGAAGCAGCCAAGACCTCTGGAGTCGCTTTACACTGCAAAAAACTGTCATCTAAAGAAGTCGGTTTTTCTCAAAATAAGAGCATTTTCCTTGAATTGAGGCGGTAAGCAGGGACGTAATTTTGCAGGGGGGGGCACCGGGGTCACGTCCCCTGCACTTTTGATCCTCTGCACTTTTTACTGTCCAACAAACAACGATACACTGCAGCACACCAACAGTCGTGGAGTGCAAGGAAGAAGTGGAAACCCCAGCTCAATCTCAAGCCTGCTTCCCTGAGTTTAGACCGTCCACAAGCTCCTGATTGGACCTTCTTCTTTTCTTGTATGATTGGCTGATGCCATCACTCCTGAGAAGCTCACTTTATGCACCACTGAATCGGGTCTGTGATTGGACGGTCACAGCGCTGCTGAAGTTCTACGCCTCTGTGTCTTTAGGGTCTTGGAGAAGAACGTGGGTCTGCAAACAGATGGTGAGGGAATCTGCTACATTAAATTGGGCATTTGTTCCCCACTTTAGGCATGTAATCTAGGATGCTTTTAATATCAAGGTAATATTGTGTATTGATTTACACAAATCTTTGAATTGACGTCGTTTCAGTGTGTTTGGTTATTAGACTCTCAGCCAGGATGTCTAAAAAAATAAGAGAGTTCTTTAAAACACCCCTCCTTAAACACCTTCACTGGCTCCATAGAGCAGCACATTTACTTCAAGATCTCAGACGAATTATAAAGCTCTCCATAAACTTGAAAATGTTATTTGCTTTTATTAAAAGTGCTGATAAATATTTATTATTGTTATATATTATCATCAAAAAAGGAAAAAAAATACAGTCTATTAATGTTATCGTATATAAATTAGGTGTTTTAAATCTATATGGGTTGTTACACGCCAAATTCTCCAACTGTTCATGTCTTGCATCCATACATTTGTCAGGAGAGGAATAGTAGAGATGCAAGAGAAAGTGGAGAAAACAAACACTTAAGAACTACTAGAAAATGTGTTTAACTTATATAAAAGTTTTATTAAAAAAGTACTTCCGTCCATGCCCATAAGTTAGACACTTTGCCAACGGAACAAGACAATTTACATGTAAAATAAGGAAAAAAACAACCAGTGCCACTTATTAAAAGTGTAATATAAAATAATCTTATGTTAAGGATAAAAATACCCATTCCACTGTCAGATTATCTTATATACTTACTCTATTTAAGGGGAATTTTTTTACTCTTGTTTAGTTTTTTGCAGAGCAGAGAGAATCTATTGAGAGAACAGCTATAAGGCATCCGCTTAACAAATCTGGCCTTTATTGATAGAGTGGCATCAGGAACCCATTGCTGAAAGAACGCAATGAGCAGTCCAGTTTGTATAGTTTGCGACAAGCCATATAAATGCCACTCTAAACAATAAAACAGGTGCTCCATTGAGATCAGAAGAATGTTTAATATATTTTTATCTATAGGCAAATGTGAAGGAAAATCAACCCTGAATGAAACCTTGCAAGCGGTAAGTGAGACGGACAACTGTAGCAAAAGGTGGTTCTACTAAGTACTGAGTTGATGGCTGAAATAAAAGCCTTTCAAATCCACTTTTCTGTTGTCTCTTATAAAAATCCCAGCTGAAGATTATGAAGTTTGTTGTTATAAAGTAAGAAAGTGTGGACATAGAAAAAACCAACAAAGGGGATTTGATTTTCAGACTGAAACAGAGAGTTACAGAAAAAGGTCAGGTGTGTTAAATGTTTTCTTTTATATTACATAGAGTTGCGAACCTGGGAAATACACCACATCAGGATGAACTGTTGGAGGAAGGAAAGCCAGCAGAGGCTGGCCTACTTGGAAACTTATGGTCATGCTGTACATGTTTGTGTTACTTTCTTAACTTTTTTAGAAAATGATAAGTAGGTGCTAGTTTAAATGCATATTCCACATCAAACATGATGGACAGAAAAGTCTGATCTATGACCAATCCGCCCAACAGTTGACATCTTTGTGACAGGAACAAATGACTGCACAGCCGTATGCATTGCTTACAGCAAGAAGGTCCTGGATTGGAAAACTATGCAGAGGAAGTGTACATGTTCTCTCTATAAATGGGTGAGTTCTCTCTAACAGGGGCCCAGAAAGGCCCAAATACAATTGTATACTGGCAAAAATATCACTCAGCAATAAATGGATTTTCTATTTTATTCTAATCAACTTAGAATCATGCATATTATTTACAATCTGACTCTGATTAACTTTTAACCACACAAACATTTTTCCACCCTCTTTATCTATCTAAAGTCACAGCGAGGTCATATGGTTATTTTTCCACGCGCGTTAGCTGGGTTACAGCCTGGACAGATTGGCAGTCTGTTGCATGACATCACATAAATACAAAGAACATACAACTGCACAAAGATGTAAGTGTAAAATAAGATTAAAGTTGGAATCGGTTTTTTTTGGGTGTTTGAAGAGTATAAGAACCCTGTGATTACCCTATGTTGAATTAACACAGCATGCAAACCCCATCTAAGAAGGCCCCTTGGAAAAATCTTTAAACCTACAAACCTAAATTCTCTTGAATGATCATAGAAAAAAATCTCTGCAGCTCCCCCTGGAGAACTTCTACCTTGTTCAAAAAGAACCAAACATAAAATAGTTTGAAAAACTTTTTTGGAATTCACTGCACAAAAAAATATATTATTTTTGTAACACAGTTTAAAAAGTTCACAAGAATAACTGAGTGCATGATAGAGAAGATTGTCAACTGAATGACAAACTTTTCTCCCAACTCCTGCAAACATACATGAGAGGCTCCTCTTTAAAAACAATGGCAGGCAAATTTCAATGACCTTCATAAACCTGATGAACTGTTGATCAACTTCAGTTTAAAATATTAAGAGAATCTTTAGATACTTGAAAATGAAGTACATGAAAGGCACACAAAGATGCAAACTTGATTTTTGTTTTTCTGCTGCAGATTTTCTAATATTGCAGAGCAGAAGAGGATGAAGTTGATTTCATTTGTAATGCATCTAAATCATGAATTCTCCACAGAACGTCTACCTCCAAACATGAAGCAAAGATAGTGGAAGCCCTGAGGCCAGTGAAATGTTTTGGTTGTGTCTGTCTCTCATGTCAGAACCTAAGTAGGGCAACAGTTTGTCAGCCTGACGTTAACATGAAGCAAAGCAGTCAGCAGTGATCCGCTGTGCCCAGATCTGACACAACTGAAGGCTGATTGAAAGTTTTCTGTGGCAGCCTTTTGCTTGCAGGGCTCCTGCAGCAAAGCCTTCCCTCTGATATCTCTTCCTACCCCTCCATAGTTGAAGAAAAGCAGTCAACAGCAGCTCAAAACTGAGATCTGACATGAAGCGTGAGCTGTTGTCTCATGTTGTGAGTTATCCTGGCAGCAGGCTCCAGATCGTATTGATGTCTCCTTGCTGGGTGAACGGTTTATTTTTCTAACTGTGTAGTCTTGCCATCTGTTAGGGAGACCTTCCACTCTCGGCTCGACATGATACTTCAATTAGCAGCTCAGTGCCTCATTACTGAAGACAAAGGGATCTCTGAAACTTTGCCCGGATACTTTGGTAATCATACTTTTCAAAAAAGGCACGTTCATTTTTAACGAGGCAAAAATCAATGGTGGTCACAATGACGCCATACAGTCTTGTCTCCTTTTCAAGTGCCTACTTTAAACTTCAGTTGTTTTTTGTAATGGGTTTAGCACTCTGAACTCGTTTATCACTACAAGTGTAAGTGCTGCCTAATTCATCTCACAGGTGTGTTTGTGTGCCTGTGTCTTTTTTTTCCTTGGTAATTTGTCTTTATAATCTGATTATGGCTGTATTTAGAGAAAGCCTGAAGCCCTAAGGTAAATGAAACAAGGGTAATTCAGGGAGAAAAAAATGAAGGCATTATAAGATAATAAAATCAAATATGAAATGAAACATAAAGTAAAATCGAAAGAATGAAAATGTTGTGAAATGTTATGATAAGACCTGTCGCACGTTTTTACAAAAGGGCAGAACCAGACATACTGAGGGAGTGAGTATGACTCCTTGGTTAACAATGACTCTTCTCTCGCTGATGTTGTCTCCATGGAGACCAACTTCTCCATCTACTGGTGGGTGGCTTTTGTCTCCACCTCTTTCATTACTGTTTTTGGTTTTAAATCTGACAAGCACCACTGCATCAGGATATTATCCCCCCACCCCTGTTCTTGCCTGTAGAAAAGGGTGTTAGCCCTTAGCCTTCTAGAGCATCACACTAAATTCAGACATGTTGCTAAGCAACCCAAAAAAGAAGCCCTTTACATGCTTGTGTGCATGTTATGTATGTATGAGTGAAGAATGAATTGTGTTATACCATGGATAGCATTAGTAGAAAGAGGTGCCTATGCTGTTATTTTCTAGAAGGTATTCTAATCCCCGTCAGCCTCAGTTTGCCACCACACCACATTCTGTGCTTCCTCACACTTTTTGCTGCTTTCTTAATAGTTATTTCAGCAACTCTTCCTCTGCCTCAGAAAATCTATTATGGTTAATGTGTCCCCATATGCTATTCTTATTTACATAATAAGAGCGAAAAAAATATTACCATCTGGAAACAAAAGTTAGATTTCCAAATCAAATCCTTCCTACAGAGAAGAACTTTGAATATTTTGTGTTTTAGTAAATGCTGCCATCTATCCAAATGTGTAAACAGTCCTCAATATTAACCACAGAGGGTTTGCAAGGATATAAATTGTTTCCTAAAATGAAAGCAATTTGAAAATCAGAGGTAAAGAGGTTTTTGATTACTCTATTGTTTAAGAATCCCAGAAGACAAAGTATTTCCATACTGGACATACACATTTATGCTGTTTTGGTATTATTGAAACTTTGACATTGTTTTTTGGAGCCAAGTCACATTAGGGGAGAAAAAAAAATCTAAATTTATGCAGTCAGCCTGAGAGTTTAAGCACAAAAAAGCTTGGTTCTTGGAAATCAGTTGCATTTCTTTGTTTTTTTAGTTTTTCCAGAACAAGGTGCAACTGTCACACTGCTATCACTGCATAATTTATGACGTTCCAACTTTTTTAGCTCTTTGCACTTTCGAAATCTAAGAGGTTTTATTCAAACTCGATTACATAAGTATTGAATTTTTCACTGTTGTGTCACCACAGTTACGGTTATATTGCCGCACTTACACATTTTCTCCGACTATTCAGTGCTTTATCTTCCTCTACAATGCACAGGTGCTGGCTTCATTTATCTCTCATCTCAGTGTTTAAGCTGTCATCTCTTAAGGGGGATGATTATGATAATGAGAGCAGCCGAGAGTGCATGCTCAGCCGCATCCTGTATGTCTGGAATACCGAGGATCAGTATAACTAATTACTCCTCCTGGATCCTGACTGTGCCCAAGCCTTGTGATTTATGCCTCAGAACGACTGTTTGTACACACTCTGTTAATGGCGGATAAGAACTTGTCAGCTAAGCCAAACTTACAGCTCTAGTGATCAATTCTAGAATGTCCCGCTACCACAGATGCTCTGTTTTTTGTTGTTTTTTTGCTATCCAGCTCTTTTTACAATTATCCTTATCTCGGAATGGAAAGCGTCTCCGCACCTGTCTGACGGTGCTGCGCTCTGGCTGGACTCATCGCTTTAAATGTCACAACAACAAAAACCTGGGCCCATGCTTATCCATTAGCAGATAAGGATGGGGGCGTTCCTGCTGCTGGAAAGCACTGCAGTTTAATCTGAAGAATAAGATACACAAGGTCTGAAAACAATAGATATGAATGCATTTAAGAACCTCAAATGCCCCAAAATGAAATAATGAGTAGAGAGGCCATCTGGGGACAAAAAAACACTGTTTATAGTCATTTTTGCAGCAAATCAAGTGGGAGAAACAGAAAATGTTGAAGGTTTTTTGCTCAAATGGGACTAAAAATGCATTGTATGGCTAACATGTATAACACTATGCATGGTGAAAAACTGACTGCTAATTACCCTCATGAGGAAGCATGGTGTTGGTTGCAACATGATGTTATGATGCCAATCTTCAGCAGGAATGGAAATGCTGCTTTGAGTTGACAGCAAAAGGATGAAGCTAAGCACATAGCAAGGGAACCTGTAGAGGTCAGAAAAGACCCAGCACTGGGATGGAGGGTTAGTTTTCAGCAGCTCAAAAACCTCAAAAAGGTTGGGGTACAATGCAATGACTTACATTAAAGTTGATTAAAGTAGGTCTGCACGATGGCCCAGTGGGTAGCACTGTTGGCTTGGAGCGAGAAGGTTCTGAGTGGATTTCTGGCCTGGAGTCCTTCTGCATGTTATGCCGTTGCATGCATGGGTTCTCTCCGGGTACTCTGGCTTCCTCCCATAGTCCAAAAACATGACTGTTAATTGGCTTCCCTAAATTCTTTTTAGGTGAGTGCATGGTTGTGTGTCTTTGTGTGTCTCTGTATTGCCCTGCGACAGACTGGCAACCTGTCCAGGGTTTACCCCGCCTCCCACCCATAGACAGCTGGAGATAGGCACCAGCCCCACCTCGACCATGACAAGGACTAAGCGGGAGAACAGGATACTGATATTAAGGAAAGCTAAAGCTTAAAGTATTATTGTAGATTTTTTGTTTTATAACATTTTAAAAATATTATATTTTAAAAAGATTGCACATTCATAAACCATTTTGTATTAGTCTTAAAATACAATTTTCATTAAAATAATAGTTTTTGGATCGTAATGAGAAGCAATGTGAAAAACTCTAAGGGTGTAAATACTTTTCAAAGACCCGGTTGGTGGTTACTGCAGTAGTTCCTCTGAACTAATGGCCAATCAGACCTAATGTGAATGTGGGACACAGCACCATGAATTTTTGGATGACCTGAATTTTTCATTTTCTTGCAGATGCAGGTCTAAAATGTGCTGAGACTGTTTTCGCTTCTCAGACCTTGAATCAAAGTGAACAAGTTGCAGGATAAACAGAAAGATATGCTGAGCTACTTGTTTACATTCCCTATCATGTCTGCACAACTTGGATTGAAAATTGAACCTTAATTCTGCTGATGGAAGTTGAGAAACCTACCGCAAGCAGCAAATTGTTATTTCACTAAATTAATGTGATGAAGAGCTCGTATGCACAGAATAACCACTGCCTCACAGAGGAGTGAAATAACAAAGTACAAATACTTCATTACCTTAATTAACTAGAAACTTTCCCTCTCTATACTTTACTGGAGGGATTATTTTTTTAGACAACTTTTTACTTCTACTCCTTACAATTTTTTTGCAATTATCTCTACTTTTCTACTCCTTACATTTTAAAAAAGACCAGTTAGTTTTGTTTGATTTGAGCTCATTTTCGTTATGGCCTGTTTGTATTTAAAAAAATAAAAACCATCAAAATAATTTGTTTCATTCAGACAATTAATTATTTTGTCGTTGGACTCGTTGCTGCACCAACTTGTCACCACATAACAAAATTAATTGTTTTTCAAGATGATGCAGAGTTAAATTGGACACTGTTGTCATTAGTTATAAAACTAAGAAAACTAAGTATAAGGAAGTTATCATCCAAAAATGTTGAAAAATCTTCCTAAGGTAGTGAATGTTCCACTGTTGGATAGTGGATGAAAAATGTTCCTAGCAGTAGTGTTAATAGAGTGGTGCAGTAACCAGGGTAACCAAAGGTTTTAATGCTTCTGACCTTCACACTTTTTCCTACATTACCTTTACTTTTATAATTCAATTAGTTTTAAAAATGGTACATTTACTTATTTGAGTAAAAAGCTTAAGTTAATACTCTAACTTTTATAAAAGTGTTTTTAAACAGCAGGATTTCTACTTCTACTTGAGTATTAAACATAACTACTTTTGGCACCTCTGCACAGAAGTCTGTAGTATAGAGAGAACCTACAGGTAAACATGAAAAACATCACATTTCTGCATCAAATAGATCAACAATAGAAAAAAGCTAACGAAGGAAAAAAAAATAAAGTACACAATTTCAATCACGTTTTTCTTTTATTACTTTTTTTTTGTTATCTAATAATTAGCTCAAAATGAATTCCTTTGGTTGTTTTTCATTCCAACCGTGACCAAAAGTTTAATAGAAACTTTACATGTACATAAATGAACAAAGGGGTCAGGCTCCAGATCTCAAGGGCCGGTATCCTTCCCATTTTATATTCCTCTCTGCTTTAACACACCAGGCTCAAATGATCAGGTGTTTGCGGGACTCGGGAGTATTTTTCTGCATGCTGAGTGGGTAATTGATTTGATTCACATGTGTGAAAGCAGAAACACATTTCAAAGTTGCAGGATAGCGAACCTTGAGGACTCGAGTTTGGGACTCCTGCTCTATACAGCAGTACACTTTTGACTTTGTGAGAACAGGCTAGAGCAACACAAGGCAACAGCATCAGACCCCTCCTCCAGGTTGGTATGAGGTGTTTGTGCAGATATGCTGAAGGTGCAGTGTGTCCTAGCCAAACATTTCTACTTTTGTTCCAAAAGGCCATAGCTGATATTTCTATTAAGGATGGTGTCACAGCAAAGAAGAAAGATACCAGATGAAGCTACTAAGGTGAGGCAAGGCAGAGACAGCATTAGATTAATTATTGAACCAACTCTATACTCCCATATTGCAGAATGGGAGTATAGAGATAGAAAAAGGCAGATGGTGTATTTCACAAAGAGAATGAAACTCTCAGCTGAAACATTGTTTTCAACCCTTTGGATACTGGAACCTGACAGCTCTGCAAAGCCTAGGATGAGCCAGATACACATTGGCTCATCCCCAGAAGCACTCTTCAGCTCCTCCAGGGGGATGCCAGACTCTTCCAAAGCTAGAAAGGATATACACAGAATATAATCCTTTTAGTAGTTATTAGTGGAAAGCACTCTGACCAAAACACTATGAGTCGTAGAAGACTAACTTTGCAAATGACTGAAAAACACTCAATCGCCAAGTGTAAAACATGATGGTGGTGGCATCATGCTGTGGGTATGGTCAGGGAAACTGTTGGGAAATGTTTACGATGTGATATATGGAGACATAGAACCTGTTACTGGCTGCATAACATTTCAGACTGAGGCTGAGGTTCACCTCACAGCAGGAAATTGAATCCATACATACAAGCAGAGCTTTAATGGAAAGACTTACGGTAAGTCCAAATCCTCAGTTAAATCTTGTTAAGAATATGCAGTAAGATTAGAAGATGATGTTAACAGAGATATTTAATCAAAACTGAACTAATAGAAGGTCATTTTTCAGGTTAAAAATGTACTGGAGAAATACGCCAAAAAACGTGTTTAAATTACAGAGATGGCCTACTCTGCAAAGTATTGACTCAGTGGGGGTGAACACAAAGGAACACGACAAAGCCACGTATGATTGTCTACTGTTTTTCCTAAGCTTTAGGTAAGCTCTACTTTCTGTTCTGTCATATAAAATCCCAATAAACCATTTAAACTAGAAACTCATATCCTGCTGACCTGAATTTCAGAACATATTTTTAACCCTGATAAAGATTCAATTTAAACAGCTTGAATCTATATCTTCCTAATCTTGTAAGCAATGAGCAAAGTGAAAAGATTTCTGCTTGTGTGCTCCTATGTCTTTGAAATATGACACATTTGGAGCATTTATTGAATTTCTGCATCCCTCGCTATTTACTGCGATCTGATGAAGCTCTACTTCTCCAAGGAGACACAGGGGGCCCATGTGGCCCTACTGGGCACTCACTCTAATGGCTCTAAAGGGTCTTGTTCATAATAGCCCAGCGCTTTTAGAGGCAATTTGCAGAGATGGAACCTGCTCTTTGCGGCAGGTTGTTAAAGAGTGAAAGGGAGACTAATAAACATGCAATTACCGCAACTGTGTTTACATGGAGTGATGCTCTGGCTGGGACTCTGTGTGTGAATCACACCAGGAAGGAGCAGGGCTGCTGGGGCGCTTTATGATCATGAGGGGAATGGATATGTTGGGACACAGGAGGGAGGGATCTGTGTGGATGTTCAAAGCCAAAATCAATGCTCTTTCAGATGTAAAAACTGTAAAGAGGACAGAGGATTTTGTCATTTATCTCAGTACTTTCAGAAGCTTCTACCGGTAAATAGCACAAACCTCTTTGTTTTGGTCATTAAGCTGTATCGATTGGGCTTCAGTTAGTGAGAACATGCCACGAATGGCTGAGGACAGCCTCCATGGGAGGCCAGAAAATAAAAGCCAGTTCTTTTAACACAGAGAGCTCTCGTCGCGTTTAGCACAGCTTGCTATGTTCTAAATCAATAGGCAGAAAATAATAGAGACAATCAGCCAAAAAGGACTTGAAATAAAAGTGCAACGCAATGGGACATGCATTAAAAAAGACCTTACAAGGCTCGGCTGTTAATGGGCTGTAAATATTAAATCAGGGACATCAATACATGACAGAAAACAAAATGCTTGAACTTCATGCTTACCTCATATTCTCCTGTGAGATCAACAAAAGCTAATGGCCAATAAAAGCACCACCAGACAACACATGCAGCTCTGAATTACACCTATTAGGCTCTATGGCCAATGCACTTTATGGGTCTACCTCAATGCCTGCTTTGTTGCGATTAAGTGTATGGGGTCTGGGGTCTCTTTTAATGTGGTCTATGTTATTCTTCTAGAAAACCAGGGAACCTCTGTTTGTCTCTGATCTTGATGGAAAAGGTCTCACCTGTGTGCAGCAGTTCTCAGTGTTCATCACCTTCCTGCCCACTCTCAAGCACAACGTCTCCTGCAAGTACCAATGCTCTCGGATGTCAGTCACGTGCTCCTTGACCTCTGGGGTCTGCAAAGCCTGCTGAATCAAACCCCTACAGATCCATGC